>NW_028258504.1:0-66919 GCF_053883595.1 Heterocephalus glaber | reverse complement strand
TCCATTTTTCCTACTATTTTCTGAGGCTTAACATGATGAACTGGTTTCTTACCAACTGCTGAAGTGATCAGTAACGTGTTAATTTTAGCATCATTATGCATAGATGGATCTAAATTCACTCACAGTTTTTGTTCATTGATGTTTAAGTGGCCTCATTTTAGTCCAGTATGAACTTCTTAGTTTTCCTCCTCTCTCTGTCAAGGCCCAAGCTATCTCAGAGAGCTTCCTTGCCATCCATCTGGTAAAAGGCCATGCAAGAGGAGCATCTGGTATACCTTCTGGTCCTCATCTGGCTTCAGATACTTGTCCAAAATCCAGTGCAGTGACAAATGGTACTGTTGATAAATACATATGAGAGCTTGTTTTCTTAGCCACATTCCTGAAGTTGATCAAAGAAAAATGGCTAAATATTCTACACATGTAATAAAAGACAATTATGAGTGTGTATTAATACTTTTAAATTACACTAGAGATAATTTTGTAAAAAAATCAAATCTAAGCTATTCTAACCAGAAAATCTCTCTCATCTGGCAGAAAAAATTATTCCTGTGCTGTACACATTAAAACTCACACAAGAAACACACAGAATGTGTAAAAATCATTTCAATGTGCATTTCCAGAAGCATGGATTTTTTAAAATTTTCACAAATCATTCCCTGATTTGATAAACCCCAACTAGTTTTACAAATGCATGCTTCCTCAGCCAAGCATAGATCTTAATACAGCATGTCTATATAACTAGGGATACTAGAAAACATGTTGAGAGATTACTTAATTACCCAGTTTGGAGCTAAAGTCATTTTGCTGAGTGTTAATGCAGTAGTCACTGCCGTTTGAGAAGACTTAGCAACTCCTAGATTTCACACCTTAAATGCCTGCCAATGAGAGTTTCCATCATTTCTTACTATGAGTACCGAAAGTCATTAATCTACCAGATACTGCAAGAAGTAAATGAACATCAATATTTTTTAAAGTACAAACCATTCAAGGGTTCAAACATGGGGACTAATTTACTCCAAATCCCTTTGCCATTGAGGAACAGTGTTCTTTGGATTTCCGGGAGTGTCTCTAAGGGCCCTGCTGATGTTTGAAATTGCTGCCCTGAACTACATACTTGGAAGGATGTAACAATTGTCACATAATCACATGAACCTGTCCCTAGTCACAACAACTGGACCATAAAATTCCTACTGAAGTCTTTAAAGAAAGACTGAAGAGGTTTCATCCTTGAAAAATTGGTTCATCTATACTTGGACATCTTACATGGGAAAAAGAGCTACTGGAGGAACTGGCTATTCACAGTGTGGACCTGGTGAGTGTGGGATATTATGAATATCATGATAGTTGACTCTTTCTTCTATGCTGAACATTCATTGCTTTTGAATGCATTAATTACTTATTTGAAAAGACAGAATGAACTGAATCAAATACAAAATTATCTGTATGTGCTGATAGATAGTGACCCTCAATTTACAACTTGGACATAGGAACAAGATGGGTTATGACTGGAATATTAATTTTAATTTATGACCAAATTCTCAAGTTACAACCTAAGTGCCAGCCACTTGTGCTTTTAGGTAGTCACAGATGCAGATTTAACACTTAAAGAGTTCTGGAAGGAACATTACCACATCCTTTTCTGTGAGTGTTAACTGAGAAATCCTGAGCCAATGTATCTAAGGACCCTGAGATGTGCCAGGAAGAAAGTGTTTCCTAAAATTACACAGGAGACAAACTTTGAAGGCTGTGTAGAGGAGCCTGAGCCTTCAATTTACCAGTGTGAGTTACAATCTGTCCTAATAAACAAACTGAGTTAATAAGTCAAGAGTACACTGTAATTCATCTATTGTATATTTCACTGAAACTTCACTCAGACAAATTAATTCATGAAACTGAATGGTTCACTAGATGTAAGGAAATATGTCAACTTCTCACCATGAATTAAAAATGTAAAGCCATGGATGAATGGATCAATATCTGCCAAAACCCCATCATTTCAAACACTGGCAGGTCAAGTGGGCAAAGGGATTCAAACTGGAACAGCACTTTGTGGTCACTGTCAACTGAGAAAATTGAAATTCAGAACACTCCTAAGCATTGTATACAAAGGTCAGAGAAGTTTAATCAGGAGGCTACATCTATGAGTTTCCCTGAGAAGGAAAACCACTGTTTAAAAGAAAAATAAGGGAATATAAATATAATAAAAAGCACATAAATTGGAATATTTTATGTTATATCTTCCCATAATCTTTTTTTAAAGGAGCTGGATTCTGATTAAATGATCTGGTTGCAGTTTCTTCCTTAGTCCATCCCTTTCAGCTGGGCCTGAGCTGAGGAATGTTACATACTAAAAAGTAATTTTCTGAATAACTAAGAATTAAATTGGGAAGGAAAGGGTTGATGCCATGAGTAATTTAATTAAAATTTTATTTAATGCATTTTCTTTTTAAAAGTGTACACAGTAAAGCAAATAAAACATTTCATTTTGTTTCAAAAGGCCTGCATTTTATAATTATTTTCTATTAAAGAAGATGTAGTCCCATTTGAGACCATGGCAGAAAAATTTAATGATTTTACATGAAAAAATTGGTTATTAATTCATTTCAACAAAAGAAAGATTAAATTATTTTTAGAGGGACTAATTTAATTACATACATTATTTAAGTTTCCATTTGCACATGTAAGTATTGGATATTTTCTGCATAGCCTTATCCTTTCTAAGAGCACACCCATATTATTACCCATAGTATATTCACATTAGCAGTTAATTAAAGTTTCACACATAGTATCTATCATTTTAATTGTCTAAAAGTTTTGGAAATGTTTGCACACAATAAATATCTGAAACATATCTTAATATCATTGGGTCAGTCCATACACTTGAGCATAAGGTTTCACAGTAGTTAGGAGGTTTACCAAAAGGAATACAACACATTTAAAATCTCAAACCACGTGCTCTAGGATGTAGGTTATATTCTCATGTACAAAGTCATGCTTTCCCAAAGTAAATTTCAAAAAATAACAAATGGAAGAAAGAATCAAATGTCTCAAATATTCACTGACAGTAACTTGAAGAAATCTGAAGCTTTTTACTAATTCAATATATGTACAAAGTTTTGAGGTGATGCTGTTGCAGAAAGGCAGCAGTTTATTTTGGTTAGAGTTCAAATATCTAAATATAATAGCAAAATACAGTTCACGATTTATTTACAGCTGAAGTGATGCATTTTGACAAAACTATCCATGTATTGTGTTTTAATAAATTGTGTAGTAGCAGACTATTTATTGATACTAATTCAGAAAGTATTTTGAAGTGCTTTGTTTGTGGAAATATAAACTTCCAACATCTACATTTTGAAAATGTAACATGGTAGTTTACTCTTCAAAAGAAAAGCAATGAGATTGCTATAATTAGGTATAATGGAATTATTTTTATGCTATAAAATTATTATTCATTCACAACAGAATGCTAAAGGTTTGTGTATTTGTAAATTAAATGCAAATATTAATGACACCTGATCTAACTCTAGATATCCAGGCTTCTGTTCCTCATTATGTTTTTCAAAAACTGCAAATGGTTAGTGCACATTACTTTCTTATTTGGTGTAAGCCATAGTAACCTCGCAAAAAATTTGGAAATTTCAGTCCTAAACCAAAAAGAGTAAGATCATAGACTTCACATGAAAAGAGGCATGAGCACAACAACGCTAATGACAATATGTTTCATTGAAACAGACTTCAACTGTTTTAGAAAGTGTTACAATTAAATTTAAGAAAAGATTCCCAGCATGTATAATCTTTGAGAAATACTAATTGGTTGAGCAACAGAGATTTCTGGTAATTCCATAATTATATATGTATCTATACACCAATCTTCAGATCACCCAGTTTGGACTTTTTCCCCAGGAAGAATATATTTCAAATTGTAGTCTTAACCTTTAAATCAGTGGAACCCCTTTGAAAGGTTATGTTTTGTCATGATTGTAATTGTATTCAGATAAAATCATTAAATAATATTGTACATTCTTTCTAGGAGTAGAATTTAGGCTTCACAGTGCAGTCTCTCACTCTAACCAAAGTATGGAAATACTGAGCATGAATATGATTCTTTAAAGTTGTTCAACAATAAATAGTAGGGTTATCTACAAAGTACAAAGACAAATTAATAGTTTTGGAGGAGAGAGGCACAATGAACCCTTGACTTACTAACTCAATGCATTTGCAAAGGCTTGTTGTAACACAAGTTGCTCAACTGCCTTCAAAGTCTCTCACCTGTTTAATTTTTGGCCACCACACTTTCTTCCTGGCAGATCTCAGTAACCTTAGAGACATTAGCCCATGGTTTCTCAATTAGCCTCACAGAGGAAAAAATGCTGTAATATTCATTCCAGAACTCTTTAAGGGTTAAATCTGTATCTGAGACCATCTGGAAGCACAAGAGGCCAGCATTGGTCATAAATGAATACATTAGTCACAAGTTAAAAACAAAATTTGAGTCTTAAACCATGTTGGTCCTATGTCAGGCTGGTCATAATTCAAAGGTCCACTGTAAAATATGGGGCTTCATTTCCATGTCCTGTGTCTGTCTTCCAAAAACCATCACTCACCTATAAATCTGAAGATATCAATATAGGTTAACTTTTCACAAGTCTGCCACTAGAGACTATGATTTAAGGAAATGTGTTTGGTTAACAAGTTGACCAGGAGTGGATTGTTGTTGATTGATTAATGGTCAACTTGTAACAAGCAGGTGAACTCAATCAGCACGGTCTGGGCATGGAGGATCCACCTGAAGACTGTTAGCAATAGCCATAAAAAGAGAACTGGAGCGAAAGATCTTAGCCTGTGGATTTGCTAGGAGAAGCTTGCTGTAGATGATTTTCCTGATGGAAACTAGGATGTTCTCATTGGAGGAGGAGCTCAGGGCCTCACTATTGCTGGGAATGGCTGCTGTTTTCATCAAGGGAGCTCTGTTCTTCACTGTGAGCATCACTTCCTGGCTCCAATGTGGATCCCTCAGCTTGGTGGCAGAAATCCTTCATCTCACCAGTGTAGATTTTCTGGCTTCCATCACTGGCCTTTGAGCCTTCCAGGTGCAGATCCTCAGTATTCACAGGCATGAGACATGTGGGCTCTAGGCTACCAGATGGACTTGAAGAGGCCATTTCCTTGGACTCTAGGCCTTCAGATGGACTTGTATGGGAAACTTCTGAGATCTAGGCACTCGGTTGAATCTTTTGGGTTTCTAGCATGTAGTTAATCTCTTGCACTGTTTTACATTTAAATATTTTGGTAATTATCATAAAATAACCTTATAAGTTATGAGTCCTGTATTTAATGTATTCCCTTGCCAAATCCTTCTGACTACAACAGTTTATTTCTGGGTTCTCTATTCAATTTCATTGGTCATTTGTCTCTTTATGTGCCACACCATGTCATTTTTGTTACAATGTCTAATATGTCTTGAAATTTGGTTCTGTAATGTCTCCAGCACTGCTATTCTTGCTCAGGATTGCTTTGGCTATTCAGGGTCTTTTGTGTTTCTATATGAATTTTACTATATTTTTCTAGCTTTGTGAAGAATGATATTGGTATTTTGATGACCATTGCATTGAATCTATAGCTTGCTTTAAAATATACACAGAAGAATAAAAGAGAATGAAAACCCAAGCCAAAATCAATCATCACTCACCTGAAAAAGCTGTTGCCTTTTCCTGTCTAAATTACCATAGAATCACTTATGTTTATTACATTATTTTTAATCAGACATTTAACTTTATAGTGTTAGTCTTTTTTAGTAGAATTAAACTTTCATGATGTTCAGCGATGTTTGCTTTCCTTAACTACTCTCAAACTTCTGTAATAGCAGGAGGTCAATATTTCTTGTAATAAAAAACCATAGCATAAATTCAAAGAACACACAGACCACAACAATGAAAATACCTTTTTTCTTTTTTAGGCAAGGACATTTATCTTCGGTGAAGAAAGTCACAATTTTAAAGTGCTGAGTGGAAATAGCAGGTGCTGTGACTCTTTGTCTCCCCACCTTATTCTTCAGGGGAGGCCCTGGGGACTCTCTCATTGGTAAATTTTTCATGCTTAAATAATTATGTTCCTGGCATAACAACACATGAAATTTGTATATAGTAAAGTTCATATTAGATTAGAAGTATAAAAATATAAGGGAAGGAAATCCTAACTCACTCATCAAAGGCAAAACATGAGGACCTTCTGTTTAAAACAGAGCCATTGAATTGGGCAGAGGACAGCTGATGCCTGAGAACCACAGAAGCAGCTACTGTTTAGGACAGAGCTCCAAGAGGAGACTACTCTGAGAACACAGAGGCAGTGCTAATTCTCAGGCCCTTTAGAGGTAGTGTTGATAAATGAATTTTACCTAAATAGTGTGTGGTCATAGTATATACTCTGAAAATGAAGGAAAGCAACATGCTTGTTAGCAAGGTTCCTGAGAATGATAACCAGGGACAATTCAGGAGTGATTTTCATATTCTGAGTAGTTCCCTACTTCTCATAGCAATGCACCCAATGCATTTTGATTCTAAGAGAAAAGAAGAACAGAGAAACAGAGACAGAGGCAGAGAGAGACACAGATAGAGACAAAGAAATATTCTTCCTAACTCAGTAGAAGAGTAACTGACTCTGAACAATATCTGCAACTTTTATGCCTAGGGAGTACTATCTCAGTGGTAGAGTAGGTCCTCAGCATAGAAAGTGTTCTGGGTCCTGGGTTAGAGCCTAAGAATGGAGAGAGAGAGAGAGAGAGAGAGAGAGAGAGAGAGAGAGAGAGAGAGAGCGAGAGAGCGAGCAAGCTTATTTTACTCTGTGATGGAGAATAGGATTTTGAATGAGATAAGCTATGGTCTTAATATTGCAAATTATTGTATTTTTATTTCTATTAAATCCAGAATATGGGATTTTTTCTTTATCATATCAAGTGATATATTTTTATCCACAGTGAACAGTTAAGAACCTTTGCACATTAGAGAGCAAAAATCAATTGGAAGAATATTTTAATGATTTCCCCACTTATTATTGATACGTATTTATCACATGCTCAAGAACATTACTAAACTTTGAAAGAAAATAGGTCACATAAATTCCAATGTAGGAGTAAATTATAAACACAGCAATAATGACAATAAACACCTACTTAGGTTGATGGAGACTATTATTCAGACAAAGGGAGAATCATCCTAAAATATCAGGAGATCCAGGCACCAAACATCCCTGTGATCCCTGGGTCTGGAGTTTAATAGTTATGAATGCATTTTACACACTGTGATTCTTCCTGGATTCAGCACTTCTGTCTTCTCTTCTCAGGCACAACCCACATCACCCACAGATGTCCAACTCCACAATGATGATGGACTTTCTCCTCATGGAGATTTCTAGCATGCGGGATCTACAGGTGTTCTATGCCATGTTCTTCTCTCTGGTTTATCTGGTAACCATAATGGGAAACCTTGTCATTGCTGCTGTCACCACTCTTGACAAGAGCCTTCACACACCCATGTACTTCTTCCTGAGAAACCTGTCCATCCTGGACTCCTGCTACATTTCTGTCACACTCCCTAACTCATGCATAAGCTCCCTGCTGGGCACAAGGTCCATTTCAAAGGCAGCATGTGCAGCTCAGGTTTTCCTTGTGGTTTTCTTTGCATTTGTAGAGGTACTGTTTCTCACCATCATGGCTCACAACTGCTTTGCAGACATCTGCAGGCCCCTCCATTACGCTGTGATCATGAACCCTCGCCTGTGTGTCCACAGCACACTGGCCTCTCTGCTCAGTGGCCTCATCTATGCAGCTATGCACACCATCAACACCTTCAGGCTGCCCTTCTGCCACTCACATGCTGTCCAGCAGCTCTTCTGTGACATCCCCTCTCTGCTGAAGCTGCCTTGCTCTGACACCTTCAGCAACCAGATCACAATTTTTGTGTCAAGTCCAGTGATATGTGGTGGCTGTTTCATTTATATCATCAAGTCTTATATTCATATCTTTTCTAGTGTGCTCAAGTTTCCAGTGGGAGCAGATAGGAAAAAGGCCTTTTCCACCTGTGTCCCCAACATTCTCGTGGTGTTGCTTTTCCTCAGCTCAGGGTTTTATGTCTACCTGAGACCCTCTTCAGTTTCCGCCAGCATCAGAGACATGGTTCTGTCTATGTTCTACTCTGTAATCCCCCCCCTCTTCAGCCCTATTATTTACAGTCTCAGAAATGAACAGATAAAGTGCACCATCAGAAAACTCATCACAAGAAAGCTCTATTCAGGAAATGTATTGAGGACTAAGAAAGTTTTCCCTATCCAACTAAGTCATAGACATGTTTTTGGCAATATATAGATATAACTTATTAGAGTTATTATGTATTCATGCAAATTTATTATCCAAGATGGTTCAACATATCATATATCAAGATTACTTTTCTCTGTTGTCTTATACAATTTTAACATTCTATAAGATATTTGGTATTATGAGGAAAAATCCCAATGGCTGTGAATTTCAGTAAAAATTTTCCCCAAAGTGTCAACTGTGTGGAAAATGATTAGATCATTGGGCATTCCACTCTTCAATGGAGTAACCCATTGATGACCTCAGAGCTGAATGTGCTGTTAGGAGTTTACCGTGGTCAGAACAAGTGCATCACTGGGGCAATCCCTGGACAGGGTCTTTGTGTGCCCTGCTCCTTCCTTCAACCCCTACTTTCCTGCTGCCATAGGATCAGCACGGTCCACCCTGGCCTTCCACCAGCACTGTCATGTTTGAAGCCTACTACGTTTGGATTGAATTCACTGGAAAGTATGAATCCTCCCCTCTTTTGTGTTGTGGGTATCTGTCCCAGGCAGCAGAAAGTGACTAGTTCAATAATAATACAAGGATTCCAACAAAGATTCTCATCAAAATCAGTAGTCCTGTGGAATATGTGAAGTACTTCAGTGCTAGATTGCTTGCTGAGCCCATGCAAGGCTCTGGGATTCATTCAGAGAGCTGAACAATATCAGCCTTAAAAGGCCCAAAAGGATGAATTGAGACCATTTATATTGATGGTTATAACTGATATGCATTGATTTCTCATTGCTATATTGTTTTCCTGTTGCTGGTTCCCTGTCTTTACTCTCTATTTAATTGCTCACCTTGCTGGGTAGATTCATTCCATTACTCTTCTTGTAATTGTAGTGTTTGTTATTGCTTTCTAAAATATCCTTCACAGTTTTGTAGAGAGCTGGTTTGGTGCTCATAAATTTCTTCAGTTGTTCTTTCTTATGATAGTATCTCATTTCTTCATTAATTTTCAATGATAAATTTGCAGGAAACGTCAATCTGGGGTGGAAGTCATTTTATTTTAGGGCTTGGAATATTTCTCTCCAGCCTCTCCTTTTCTTGAAAGTCTGTACTGAGAAGTCTGCTATGATTTTGGTAGGATTTCATTTATAGGAATTTTGTTTCTTTTCATGTACCAATAAAATTAATTTTTTAAAAGGATAAAATATCACCTTTAGAAATGTTTTAAGATACTGTTCTATATTTTTAAACTCATCAAGTATCAATAAATCTAGAGTGCAAATATTCTCAACGAATTTTCAAAGTTCAAATTTAATATTATATAAGAAATGGAAACATTCAGTCATACATTCCTTTTAAATGAAAAATGAAAAATTTGGTACACACCCTACTGAGGTCATGAGTCACCTGGAAGACACAGAATCACCCTGCTGCAGACAGGCAGGTCTGCCCACGCCCTACCGAGGTCCCAAGTCATGCAGAAGATGCCAAATCACCCCACTGCAGACAGGCAGCCACCTGGTTCCACACTACAAAGATGCAGAGGATACCAGACCACCAGACCAAGGTACTGAGTCCTGCAGCTCCCAGCCCAGAGATAGGGGCCTCTGAGCCACAGTCTCACTCCTCCTGGTCCAGAGGAAGGGGCTTCTGGGCCATGATACCTCTCAACTCTCCTGGCCCAGAGGTAGGGGCTTCTGAGCAGCCATCCCACTGCTCCTGGTCGAGAGGAAGGGGCTTCCTGGCAACCACCCCTCCCACTGCTCCCAGGCCACAGGAAAAGGGCTTTTGGGTCACCATCCCTACTGCTGCTCCTGGCCCCTGTCCCAACTCTCCAAGATCAGAAGAGGTAATCTGTGCAGGTGCTAACAGCCCTCTGCCACAGTTGAAGTGAGAAAACACATAAATACATCTCAAAATCAGACTTCCAGATCACCTATAGCAACCCAAAAGGGAAATGAGATGGAACACTCTGATACTCAACCACCTGGACCCACTGAACTGGCAACAAAAGGGGATCTGGAAAAAATGAAATCAGAAATAATTTCTCAGATAACAGGAGAAATTGTGCCCCTGGTGCAAGACATGATTAATAAATCTAGAGAGTAGCTCAGGAACATGATGCAATCCCAACATAAGAAACAAATGGAACCCAAAAACAGATGCAAATAGATTTCCAGAACATGAAAAACTCCATTGAAAGTCTACAGAGCAGAATGAGCCAATGTGAGGACAGAATTTCAGATATAAAACATAAGATTGCAATAAGTGACCAGGAAAAGAAAAATTGCTTCAAAATTAGAAGGGAACATGAGAAATCAATCCAGCAGCTGCTAGATGATGTAAAGAAGAATAACATAAAACTGATTGGGCTCAATGAAGAAACAAGAGAGAGTGCAGATGACATAAAAACTCTCCTCACAGAAATAATGGCAGAAAACTTCCCAAGCAGGGGAAAAGAGCTTGACATGAAGATAAGTGAGGCATATAGGACTCCAAATAGCCTTGATCAAAAAAATTCTACACATAGGCATATAATTGTTAAGATTCCAGAAACACAACAGAACAAAGTTCTCCAAGCAGTCAGAGAAAAGAAACAAATCACATACAAAGGAAACCCATCAGAATGACAGCAGACTTCTCAACACAAACCATCAAGGCAAGAAGAGCTTGGAGTGACATATTCCAAGCCCTAAAAGAAAACAGCCTCCAACCCAGATTGATGTACCCTGCAAAACTATCTTTCAACATTGATGGAGAAATAAGATACTTTCATGAAGAAGAGCACCTTAGGAATTTTGTGAATACCAAACCAGCACTCCAAAGAATTTTACACAATAGCCTAGGAACAGACGTTGAGGGTCACAACCCCAGGAAGCAAAGCAGAATGAACCCATCTGGCACAACAAGAAATTAAATGAAAAGGGGGAAAACCCAACAAAAAGAAAAAGTCATGGCAATGACAAGTCAATACGTTTCAGTTATAACCATCATTGTTAATGGTCTCAATTCACCAATCAAAAGAAACAGACTGGCAGAATGGGTCAAGAAGCAAAATCCAACAATATGCTGCATACAAGAAACACACTGAATTCAAATGGAAACTCATAGACTGAAAGTTAAAGGGTGGAAAACAATACTCCATGTGACAGGAACCTGAAAAAAAGTAGGAGTAGCTATCTTCTTTGCAGATCAACTGGATTTCAAACCAACACTGATTAAGAGAGATGAAAAAGGACACTACACCCTTGTAAAGGGAAGAATCCAAGAGGAAGAGATGACAATCATAAATATCTATGCACCAAACACTAGTGCACCCAACTATATAAAACAAATACTAATGGACACAAAAAGTCATATATGCACTAATACAATTGTAGTGGGGGTCATCAACACCCCACTGTCACAAAGAGATAGATCAACTAGACTAAAAGTAAGTACTGAAATACTAGAACTCGATTGAACTGTTGAAAAAATGAACTTAACAGATGTTCACAGAGTCTTCCACTCCACAAAATCAGAATAAACATTCTTCTCAGCGGCACATGGGTCATTCTCAAAATAGACCATGTACTCACACATAGAACATGTTTAAGTAAGTGCAAAGGAATTGAGGTTATTCCCTGTATATTATCAGACCATAGTGTGATGAAATTGGAGATCCATAGCAAAAGAAACTCAAAAAACTTCATAAACACGTGGAAATTGAACAATACACTTCTGAATAACCAATGGGTCACAGAGGAGACTAAAGAAGAAATCAGACAGTTCCTTCAATTAAATGACAATGACAATACAACATATAGGAATCTATGGGACACAATGAAAGCAGTCTTATGAGGGAAATTCATAGCAGTGAATACGCATATTAGAAAAACAGAACAAGCCCAATTAAACAACCTGATGCTGAACCTCAAGCTTCTAGAAAAAGAAGAGGAGGACAATCCCAAAGCTCATGCAAGGGAGGAAATTATAAAGATCAGAGGAGAAATCAATGCAATGGAGACTAAGACAATGATACAAAAAATCAATGAAGCCAAGAGTTGGTTCTTCAAAAGAATCAACAAAATTGACAAACCTTTGGCCAACCTTGTCAGAAAAAGGAAAGAAAAGGCCCAAATCCATGCAATTAGGAAAGAAAAGGGTGAAATGACAACAGACCCAGCAGAAATCCAGAGGATCATCAATACCTACTTCCAGAACCTATATGCCAATAAGATGGACAACACAGAAGAAATGGACAGATTCCTACATACATGTGAATTACCAAAGTTGAATGAAGAAGACCTAAAAATTCTGAACAACCCAATAACAACCAATGAAATTGAAAAATTAATTAAAAACTTATCAACTAAGAAAAGCCTGAGTCCTGATGGCTTCACTGCTGAATTCTACAAGACATTTAGAAAGGAACTGCTGCCACTACTGTTTAAACACTTCAATGAAAGTGAAAGGGAAGCAATACTCCCAAATTCATTCTTGGAAGCAAGCATCACATTGATCCCCAAAGCAGAGAAAGACCCAAATGAAAAAGAGAACTATAGGCCAATCTCACTAATGAACATAGATGCAAAAATCCTTAATAAGATAATGGCAAACAGAATGCAGAAGATCTTCAAGAAGATCATACACCCTGATCAAGTGGGATTCATCCCAGAGATCCAAGGATGGTTCAACACACACAAATCAATCAATGTAATACACTATATCAATAGAGCCAAGGACAAAAACCATATGATTATCTCCATAGATGCAGAAAAAGCATTTAACAAAATGCAACATGCCTTTATGATAAAAACCCTATAAAAAATTGGAATAGATTGTCTCTACCTCAAACTGATAGAAGCCATCTATGAAAAACCAACAGCCAATATCATACTAAATGGTCAAAAACTGAAATCCTTCACACTCAAATCAGGAACAAGACAAGGATGTCCACTATCACCACTCTTGTTCAATCTAGTTTTGGAAACACTAGCCATGGCAATTAGACAAGAGAAAGAAATAAAAGGAATAAAGATAGGTAATGAAGAAGTCAAATTGTCATTCTTTGCAGATGACATGATACTCTATTTAGAAGACCCCAAGAACTCCACCAAAAGTCTTCTAGACTTAATAACCAAATTCAGTCAAGTAGCTGGTTACAAGGTCAACACACAAAAATCAATAGCTTTCCTCTACACGAACGACAGACTCACTGAGAGAGAAATAGGACAAATAATTCCTTTCTCAATATCATCCAAAAAACTGAAATACCTAGGAATCATCCTAATGAAAGAAATCAAAGACCTCTTCTCTGAAAACTATGGCACTCTGAAAAGAGAAATTGAAGATGATATCAGAAAATGGACAGACATCCCCTCCTCCTGGGTAGGAAGGATTAATATAGTGAAAATGGCCATACTTCCAAAACTGCTATATAGATTTAATGCAATTCCATTGAGATTACAGCAGCATACTTCATAGACCTTAAGAAAACAATCCAAAAATTCATTTAGAACAAGAAGAGACACAGAATAGCAAAAGCAATTCTAGGTAACAGACACATGGCAGGGGATATCACAATCCCCAACCTGCAACTATACTACAAAGCAACTATGATAAAAACAGCATGGTACTAGGAAACAGACTTGAGGACCAGTGGAACTGATTAGTAGATGCAGAAACAAGGCCAGACACACTCAGCCATCTCATTTTCGACAAAGGAGCCAAACACCCTCACTGGAGGAAAGATAGCCTCTTTAACAAATGGTGCTGGAAAAATTGGGCTTCAACTTGCCAAAGATTAAAACCAGACCTGTATCTCTCACCATGCACTAAACTAAAATCAAAATGGATTAAAGATCTAAATATTAAAATACAAACTCTGAACCAGTTGGAACAGAGGTTAGGTAGAACCCTTGAAGACATCGGTGTAGGAAAAGATTTTATGAACAAAACCTCAGTTGCCCGTGAACTAGCACAAACAATCAACAAGTGGGATCTCTTCTTATTAAAAGGCTTCTGCACAGCAAGAGAAACTACCAGAAGTGTGAAGAGACAATCCACAATGTGGGAAAAAATCTTCACCTGCTCTTCCTCAGACAAAGGTCTACTATCTTGAATCTATAAAGAACTTGAAAAGATCAGACCTTCCAAATTTAAAGACCCAATCCAAAAATGGGCATCTGAAATGAACAGACATTTCTCACACAAAGAAGTAGATATAGCAAATAAATACATGAAAAAATGTTCAACATCACTGGTCATTCGAGAGATGCAAATGAAAACAATGCTGAGATTCCACTTCACTCCAGAAAGAATGACTGCTATCATGAAATCAACCAATAACAAATGCTGGCAGGGCTGTGGGGAAACAGGAACCCTGCTCCACTGCTGGTGGGAGTGTAGACTGTTGCAACCACTGTGGAAATCAGTATGGAGATCTCAAAAAACTAGGACTGGAAGTCCCATTTGATCCCGCTATTCCACTGCTGGGGATTAAAAGAATCATACCACAGTGATATATGTGCGCCCATGTTCATAGCAGCGCAGTTTGTAATAGCTAAACCTTGGAAACATCCCTAATGCCCATCAACTGGAGACTGGATAAAGAAAATGTGGGGGTTGTTTTATAAAATGGAGTACTACTCAGCCATAAAAACTGAGAAATTAGAGACATTTATAGCTAAGTGGATGCACATTGAGGCAATACTCTTAAATGAAATAAATAGGACACACAGGAATAAATTCCGAATAGTTTCTCTGGTGTGAGAAACTGAAAGTGTAAATAAGGACTAAAATGTATAATAGGTCATGTGAAATAGGAAGAAAAGGGGCAAAGGGGAAGGAAGTGGGAGGGCTAAGGGAAAGGATAGAAGGGAATGGGATTAATATGAGAAAATGGAAAAATAGGAACAAAATCTTTGTAAATAGGGAGGAATGGAGGGGTTGAAGGGAGGGCTGGGCAAAGGTGAAAAACAAGAACTAAGGGAGATTATGTAAAGGTGCAAATTTCCAATGATGAATGCCATTATATTGTATACTTAAAATCTACCAATGATTAGAATAAATAATCGATAATGTAAAATAGGAATAAAAGGTCCAAAGGGGTAGGGGTAGTGGGAGGGACAGGGCAAAGGAAAGAAGGGGAAAAAAATGATGAGAAATGGAAAAAATGGAAATAAAGTCTTTGTAAATAAGGAAGGGTGGAGGGCATGAAGGGAGGGCTAGGAATGAGGAAAAAATAAGAACCAAGATGCGTTATGTAAAGGTACAATTCCCAATGAGAAATGTAATTGTGTTGTATACCTACAATGTACCAATAAAAGAATTTAATAAAAAAAAATTAGAAATACTCCCAACCTTAATGATTCCATCTACTAACAAAACAAAAATGTTTCTTTTGTGAAGAGTTCATAATAATTCATAGCTATAATCCAAAATTTTAGAAGCAATAGACCTGAACAAAAATAAAACATGTTTTTAAATATTAAAAAGAATTTCAGGCTTTATGAATTCAAAGTGCCTCAAAAATTCCAAAGTATATCCATTCTTAAAATCTAAATCAATCTGAAAATCTCCCAGATCTTGATAAGAAAATAAAATTTTGTCATAATTCCCAGTGGTTGAATACATATAAATTTCTGTTCCTCTTAGCTAAAATGAATTTTTATTTGTCTAAATTTCCAGATGAATGTGTTTTTTTCCAGTGTTCCTCAACCTAGGGAGACAATGGAGGACAAAGAAAAGGGTAATTTATTTGAGAAATTTATGAAATGGATTTCAACTCAATCAAAGATGGAAACAACAAAATATATTGAGGAGTACAACTGGATTACACAGAGCTCCATGCTGGCCAGAATGCAGATGCCATGGAAGAGAGAGAGGAAACTCAACAGTTGGTTTCATCCATTACACTATGACCTCTGATGCTAGTCCACTTGAAGGCAGTTAAGATGTAAAAACTATTTTTCAATGTGTAAATGCTTTAACTACTACCCAAGAGGTGGACATAGATTTGTCAGTGCTCCTAATGTTATCACTGAACCTGTGTACCAGCATGGATGCTTAACCATTGATCCACAAGCCATGGCAAGCTGGGTCACGTGAGTTGCTTTGGCTGATGTATTTAAATGGACATAACATATACTATGTGCAAGGAGACACCCTTCTTCTCATCTCAGGAACCAAGTGTAAAAGCAACAATTGTCAATTGTTCTTTCCAAACTGTAATGCATGATAGAAAAAGAGGGAAGAAATTAGTATTCAGAAGGAATGGGTATGCATTTGTGCTTCTTTACATGCCAAAAAAATAATTAAAAGAAAACCAATATAACAATACAAAGTGAGTCACTCTTGCACACCCAATTTCCATTTATTTGAAAACTTATTTTTCATAAAATTAGGCTTTAATTATTTTCCCTACAAAAGTATTCAATACTTTTCCAAAATTTTATATAGGTATATGTGTTTATTTTTATTAAGTGATGCTCTGATTCATGCTTCTTCAATATGTCAGCCAGTTACTTAGCTTCCGTCATATTAGTGTCAATGTTCTAGCTATCCTTGAATAAATTAGCTACCTCTCCAGCATTCTCCAAGCAACATATTGTCTCTCCATCTATTCAGTTTCTCATGCCAGAAACCTTGGAATAAGCCTCAACACCCCATTTTTTCCACTAATTCTATCAGCTCAGCAATGAATCCAATACATTACACAAAGATACCTCAGTTTCATCTACCTCTTTCCACTTTGACTACCAAAATCCTAGCTCAACTTTTTATGATAAAACTTTTCCCAGTAGTATATGAATAAGAAAATACTAATCAACCTGGTTTCTTTGATTTGTTTATAAATCAGAGGAGACATTACTGAGTTATATAAGATCAGCAGCATAGTTCTCAAACTTCTGCAGTATCAAAATAATTACTTGTGCACAAAATTACAAACTGAGAAAGTCAAACTGCTTAAATTTATAAAATATTCTCAAATGAAAGTATTGTTTAAATAATTCCTTTAATTCTTATAATTCGAACCAGTCATAAATGACAACACATTTTTACATTAAGAACTAAATTAGAAGCATGCTCAGCATTTTTATAGTCATGACACTAACCGAATTCCATCTTCACTAACTAACCTCTCACTTTCAAATTGAGAGGAAGGAAATGCTGGATTTTTCTACAGTTACAAACAATCCCCCGAATCTCAAAATAATAATACTTCATGTTTTGCTTAAAGGACACATTGAATTCTTGTGCACAGAGAAGACTCGGTTGAGAATAGCTGTTTGGGGACCACGTGGATGCAAGCTCTGGCACATGCTTCTCTGTTACATCAGGGAATGGTCACATGATGCGCTGAGTCACGAATACTTCTACACAGATGAGATACTCTTCATTTTGTTGTTGTTGTTGTTGTTCGCACTGAATTGGCCAAAGCAACTAACATGCCTAATTTCCAGCAGGAGAAGTGAATTACAGTCCTGTAATTCTCAGAGGGAAGAGAAAAACAAATCCAGATGAACTGCACCAAAGGCTACAGCTGTCACTTGAAGGCATTCAGAAGTATAAGTAAAATCATTCCATCATTCATTCATCCACACAACACGCATATTTTTTCCACTGGGCTGTAAGCCAATTTTCTAGGGATAACAAAAATCAAATGAGTCCTTTTATATGTTCTTGTTTGGGGCATAGCTATTTCAAACATTTAAACAATGCTAGAAATATTTGTGCCAACTATCGAAGTATCCCAAAGAAAAGCAAACTGGAAATGATTATTACACAAAGTCCACACTTTAAAGGTTTAATCACTTAAAAAAAAAAGATGTGGAGAATACAATCAGGGAATTCTTAAGTTTTATTAAACAGCTATATATTCCATATAGTCTACATTCAACTAATTACTTTAAAAAGTGTTTGCCCATTAACAGTGATCATCACTGAGCTTGAAGATAAATGCCGCACCTGCCTTACGTGCAGAAGGGGAGGGTGCAAGCCTTCTAAGCAGCATCCTGGACTTTTTGTTGCCTTCTTTTCAATGTAAATACCAGGAGCCACTATATTTTTTAAAAATAATACTAGTTCCTAGGCCTAGGACTCTTAACTCCCAATAAAATGTCCTGTCTTCTACACCAGAAGTATGCTATTTTATCAAAAGTCAGTGATCTTAAAACCATTAGGTAACACTGAAGACAAGAAAGAACTCATCCGTGCTCCCTGAGCCCAAATACAACTTTTTTCTGTACTTTCAATTTTCACACATGATCATACAAAGAAATCCTCCCAGGAATAAAAGAGGAAGGAGATTAAGAACATATTCTTTTCTACCAGTTATAACATTTCACAAGCAAAGAAGTGCTGAGCTGTACGGGCTTGGGCTGCCCTGGTCACATGTGGAGACAAGAGGAGAGATGCATGGATCCCTCAGACTGACTGCAGGCACTGACTGCTATAGCGTGGATGTGCCCATGGAGATTCATGTTAATGTCACCCCTGTGGCGAGTTCCCCCATACACCCCAGTGTGGGAGACTGGACCCGTGGTCTTGTGCACACAGCACAAGCTCTCTATCCCTGAGCAACACCCCCACCCTCCACAGTGAGATAGTAAATGAGGGGCAAGCTGGGACCTTTAAGAGGTGATCAGAAGGCTGGGAGGTAGCTCAGTGTTAGAGGGTTTGCCTAGCAAACCCAAGACCCGGGGCTCAACATGATCCCCAAGTGATATAGATCAGGAGGACAGAGCCCATTCATCGATGGGTGGAGCAGCTACCTAAGGAGTCTCTGTCCTCTGGACACAGCACTCTCCCCATGTCATGCCCTGTATCACTTTGGGGCTCTGCAGAATATCTACCAGCAAGAAAACCCTCATCAAATGGGGCCCCTGGACCTTGTACCTCCCAACCTCCAGAACCATGGGCTGAACAAACCTTTACTTTCTATAAACCAACCATCTCTGGAATTCAGTTAGACCAATAGCAAATGGACTAAGACACTGGCTCATTACTGAGTTCACAGTCACCATTATACCTTATCTTTCTGGGTAAATTTACACTGATTAATAAATAGCAAAGATTTATGACTTGCCAATTGCTACAGAGGACAATGCTCTTGGTCTGGATTATAGGCAATATTTAGGATGGGATGCATAAACAGCAAGTTCTTGGAACTAAGAGGTTGACATGTGTAATATATTTAAACAAAAAATGTAAAAGCAGCCCTTAAAAACTGCTTGTACAGGCTTTGCTCTCCCCTTGTCAGTCACCAGCACATTTTAATGTGTGCATTCTCAAGGTGTTCACCTGCAGTGGACCTATGGCATGTCTGCCACAGCAGGGAATGTGTATCACTGAAGCTCTAAGAGGTCCACCATCATTGTCTACTGTGCTATATTTCCTTCAATGAGCAACGTATTATATTTACATAAATGATATGTACCTTATCTCAATATGGACTGTCTCAATCTATCTATTGGGTCTCTTAATCTGTGTACTAACTTTTAATAAAGCTGATCTACTTTATGATTTTTATATGGAAAATTAACATGTAAGTTTCTTCCCCTACCGAAGTATAAAAGAGTATCTCCTCACTCCCCTTTCTTTACATCCCACGTTGGTGTCTACTGTGTTTGAGTTTTGATGTCATGATTTTGTCTGAAGAAAACAAACCTTAGAAAATTATCTAACAACCAAATATTAAACATGTTTTAATTATATTGCATAGTTAAATAACGTCTCTGTAAGTTAAATTAAAAATTCTGAAAGATAAAGCAGGTATTGCCATGGGGATAATCCAAAGCTTGAGCTGGAAGAAGCTGATGTCTTACTGTTAACACAGAGCTGTAGGACACTCCGATTTCTCATGTAAAATTGTATGGGATTACAGTCACAGATGCAGAAACATGTTCCATTCTATCACTCCCACCAGCCTCAACACAGTACATTGGAAGCCAGCACGAGCAAGAGTATTCTATAAATGAAAGCATAGCTATTATGCTGCTGTACAATGCACTAATTTAGTCTTTGTGATATTTCAATTTTTAACATTATTTTCACTATGATTTAATTTGCCTTTTTAAGATTATTAGATGGGGCTGTGAAAGTACAGCTTGCTTATTCAATACTTTTGTTTATAAACTTTATATTTCATTGTTTACAATGTAAATACATGTTTTAAGAGATCAACATCATTATTTTGAAAAAGCTCTATAATTGTTGTTGGTATGTTTTGTCAGCATGTTGAAAAACATCTTTCCCTAAGTTTCCCCAAAACCAAAGCTTCTAGAAAATGCGGACTGATAATTTTAGCATTAGAAAAACTATTAAGTGAAAAACACTTATTTCCAATTTGTCTCAAGACAAAAGAACTAAGTTATAATAGATACTAAACAGGTATTTAGAAAGAAAGCTTGCTCTTCAAAATGTAACTTTTGAGTTTCCCTGGCATGCTTATTATTTGCGGGAGACAAACTTGAGATACATCAGGGTAGGAAAAGCCAGCAAGCAAATAAACATAAAGTAGGATTCACAAAAGGATGAAAAACATCCAGAGGAATGGATCTGTTATCATATTTTACCTTTCTTACTAGAATGCTCTCCTAAAGGGTTAATATCAACTTTAAATATTGTTGTTTTTTAGTAAGAAAACTCATTGATTGGGTTCTAATGATACTAGCAAATTTAGAAGAAAATTCATTTATTTAACATAAACTGAACATTTTCCCATCATCCAATATTCATTTCACTGGAATTATCATAAAAAGTTCAATAATTTAAGAGAACATTTTAACTCTCATTAAGAGAGGACATAGTATCCAAATTTAGAATACTTCAGTATTAGCGAAAATTAATTCCATATCTCTTAAATAAAGGCATCTTTTTAAAAACAGAATGCTTAATGGATGTTAAATGTACAGCGTTATGCCTGCCTAGACAGTTGAATCAAAGTAGAAAGAGAAGGCAATTGTCAAAAAAACTTAAGCCAAATAAAAAGAAAAATTCAGGAGAAAAATTCAAGCCAAAAATCAAGTGAAAAAGAAATGTGTTTTGGACAGTGTCATGATATTGGCTGGCTATATTAATCAGATCTATCAGGTCAAGGTTCCTTTTTCTCTTCTATTTTGCTCAGGTAGATACAAGGCTCTAATAACACCAAGGGTGCAGTCTCACTGGCCGAGGTGGGCGGATAATAGATTCTGTTCCCATGTGGTTTCCCCCATGACCGGCCTGGTCATCTTGAGCAAGAACACAGACTTAGCCATGCCTCAGTTTACTCTCCTATACAGTGGGGCTCTGTCTGGTTCTTTCTGGCTCTGAAGTGTTACGAACTTATGGAACAGTAAGATTCCAGCTAGGTGTATTTGTGTTGTGAAACAGACCAATTTCAGCCACATGTGTATATGTGCTGTCCCCCCAGCTTCCATAATCCACCATTACCCTAAAGATATCACTAATATTTAATACTCACTCAAAGTTTAACTAGCTATTGGATGTAATTACAATCATGTTTATAATTGTTTCAAGAAATTAATCACACTTGAGAAAATTCGCTGTGTCCCAAATTACACTGATTCACAATAACACTGGACAGTAAATACTTAATGGGATAAAATTACTCAAAATATGTGATCTAAGGTACACTTCCATTCTGCATGACTCTGTGAGGTGTCTACTGGTGGTGAACATGATGCTGGGGCATGCAGCACACTTCTGTGGTTACTATTATAGGAGTCTACTTGCACTTTTTGATTATTTTAGTTATATCATCTACATTGTATTAATTCTTTAAATTCAGCCGGCATAATTTGGCTTTGTGTCCATTACTCATCTTTTCAGTACAAGAAATGTCTTCAAAACACTTAGGTGTTATCTCAAGAAGATTCATTTCTTGCTTTACCTTCCCTCATTACACAACTTAATAATGCCGCCAGGCTTCTGGAAAATAATTTGCTACTACACAAAAGTATCTTTATCGCTTTCAATATGGCAATAGCATAAACATTCTGGGTTGTTTTTTTCTCACTGATTAAGTCAAATAGCTCTTTTCCAATTGTTTGGACCATATTTTCTCTGTTAGCTCTGTTTTACAGTTTTCTCCTTATACCATATTCTTCTCTTTCTGTCTATGAAATGTCATACACAAATGACAGCACTTACACTATCAGTGTGTTTGATTTTTTTTTTCAGATCAGCTATCTCTTTTCTGTAACAAAAAGAAATGATAGCTTCTGGCTTGTTCTCATAATATTTCACATCTTCAATTCCATAAAATTTAATTCTTTCCTCAACTGAACACACATACACACACATATTAGAAAGTTCTGTTCAAGTAAACATATTCATTATGCTACTATTTTGGGCACAATACAACTATCCCCCAGTTTTAAATAGGCTGTCAAGGGCCAGGAATTTAGCTCCGTGATTTCATTGCCTGCTGCACAAGTGCAAGGACCCGAGTTTGATCCCTGGAACCAAAATAAATAAATAAATAAATAAATAAATATGCCGTCAACCTTACTGAACATTAACAACCTTACTGAAGAAATGCTATCTTTAAGAAACCAATACAGTAGCATTATTAAAATATTTAAACACATCATGTCAATGATAATATAAATTTTAACACTTCATCCTTGGTTAAGTACTATTCATTTCAAGTGTAGTAAATGAAAATATCTTATATAGAGATTAGAACTACTTTATAAAAGCAGTAAACAATGCCATGAAAATGAGTGTACACAGAAAGTCCTAAATTTATTTATCAATTTTTCCATGTGTCTTTGAGTGATGAATGATCACTTTTTTATTATGGTTAGTAATTTAAGAAGCATATGTGACACTTCTCCAGAGGCTTATCAACTATATCATCATAGTCTCAAAGTAGATGACAGCTACAGGTTCAAAACTTGCTTCATTAAAAACTTCTTGAATGTATTTTTGTATGACAGATTCTAATAGGTTATTAAATGCTTCAGTCATGAATTAATTAGGAAAACAAGAAACAGTATTTCTTAGTCACAAAATTAGTATGGTGCATGACTGTCAAATGTAGATCATTTTGAAAAGCTAGATCAAAATCTTAATTCTTATTTATAAATTAGGAAAATATTCTATGATTACAGATTTCAGCTATTCAACAAACAGTAATTTACACCAATGGAGGAGACACCCTGGTATAGACGCAGAGCCTCAGGAGCCAAATTCTTGGCCCCTCACTTTCTCACCGTGTGACATGATCAGGCCATATACTGTATTTGAGTCTCAATTTTCAAATATTTGAAATTGTGAGAATAGTATGCCTAATGGGAAATAAAGTGCCTGACCCAGTGGTGTTTAGCAACTGGTAGCTGTTGTTATGCATACAGTTCAGACCTTATGTATTGTAAGGAAAGCAAGAGGACAAGTGATGCCCATGGATTTCTCAACATAGTTCCTTAATGCCATGACAGGAAATAGATACATGTGATTATCTAAATGGCATTATTTGAAAACACAGGGTGCTATCCCTACATACAGCCACAAGTACATACAACCGCACCTCACTGAAGAAAACTGACTCATACCAAAGAGTTTATGGCGCATTCTTCCAAAGCGATCACATCCCCTTTGTGTACCACTTTGTCTTATTTTATTCCAGCTATAATTGAGCAATTATTACTTCCTCTATTTTATAGCTTTAAAAGAGGTTGACTGATACTGTTGGCAATTACATGTTATTTCCAGAAGTACCTAAGAGTTTATTCTTTTTTTATCCTCTTAGGATAACTTCCTATAGTCATTTCTATAAAAACACAAATATTTCTAATGATTAAACCTTTAATCACAGAACATGGTTAAAATTTTCATAAAAGAGAATGATTATTGATTTGTAGTCATCATCTTCCAAACATTGTTCATTTATAGTGCCACTTTTAATTCTGAGTTTTCATGGCCAATTCACACTTCAATATTTTAAGGTATATGCAAATATGGCTAAGTTAAACAAGCCAACCTGAAAATGTGACATGCTCTATGATTCTAACTACAAGACACTCTGGAAAAGGGACAGTAACAAAGTTCACTGCTCTTCAAGGTTTCAGGGGAGGGAAGGAGAAATATTGATAGCATAGAGCACGTTTAGGACAGTAAAGGTATTCTTCATGAGATTAAAATGGTGGATTACTGTTATCATACATCTGTCAAAACTCACAGAATGCACAACAGAGGGAATCCTAACATAAAGTATGGACTTGGGTCAAGAATGTGTCAAGGAAGGTTCACTGATTACAATAAACACGTCACACTTATAATTTTAGAACAGCCTGCTTTTGTGTTTCCTTCGAGTAGAATATCATTGTTACTCTACAGGTTTAAATTGCTATTTTAATATTAAATTTTATTTTTAAATATTGAAACTTTAAAGTCTTCCATTGAAGGCCCTTAAATTAAAGAGATTCAAAGTGAATAGCTCAGAAGAAGCATCTCCTGTATATCTTTCCTTGGAGACAGGAATTACTTACTGGTGAGAAGCTTCATCACAACTAAATGTTCTGTGTTACAGATAGGAATCAATGGTTTCCCAAATTTCTCTTGCAAATTCGCATGCCCAGGTAGACCCACCTCAAGTGAGCTGTGGACAGTACTCTATAAAGCAGCCCTTGTTGCTGTAAACAACAAAATACTCCAATGTCGTTTATTGCTGGTGTGGTCATTATAACTGTTTTATTGAACAAACATTATATAATTCAAAAGGAAATATTTTCCAAAAAATTATGAAAAAATTTAAGTGAAGAAGCAAATACACTAAGAATCTAGAGACAATTCAGATGATGATTTATGAATAGTTGCTTATTCCTTGTGTACTTTGGTAATTTGGGTATGGAATGAAGTTATCAAGGGTTGTGTGATCCAACAGTCATTCAGAAAATAAAATTGTTGTGTCAATAGGTGTAATGTTGATACATGGATTGAAATCTAACATTGTCGAGTTTTCAGCTGTTCTAAAACTGGACATTTTAAGACATAACCAAGGAGACTAGGTTGTATAACAAATATTGCCATCCATTTTGGACTGAAGAGATATCTAAGAAATTCCCTGGGGAACACTATGCATAATGTGGTTAATGACTTTCATAAAAATAAAAATTCATAATACTCATTAATATTTCCACAACTTTTAAAAATCCAAAGCCAACAAACACACAAAAATACTTTAATCTTATTTTTTGTACTTTATAGAAGAATTAGAAAAACTTAAAGCTCACAAAAAGTGAAGTAAGTGGAATGAAATTTTAATTAGGAAAATCTCAATGTCAGCCTAATGCTGTGCTGAAGCTCTGAATAAAACACGGCTACTGTAATTGGCCCAGTTTGTTTCTACATGAAGTTGTTTCTATTCTGACACTGCATATGTTCAGGCACAAGTGATGAAGCATGCAAGGGTTGCCATGGTAAGCACACATCCTTTCTTGGTCAGTCATATTTTAAAAAAATGTATCAAGAACTCTCACCTCAGAATAGGTTATGGAAACTGCCTATGCTTTCTTTAGGACATATTAACATGATGCAGTGCAGCATGGTCAGAAACAGCCTACATTTAAAAAAAAAAACTTTAGCCTATTAAGATGGCTTGTACATATATGCACTAATAAAATTGTAGTGGGGGACCTCAACACCCCACTGTCATAAATAGATAGATCAACTAGACTAAAAATAAGTAATGAAATACTAGAACTCGAACTCTTGAACAAATGAACTTAACAGATGTTTACAGAGTCTTCCACCCCACTAAATCAGAACACACATTCTTCTCAGCTACACATGGGTCATTCTCAAAAATAGATCACATACTCACACATAGAACATGTTTAAGTAAGTGCAAAGGAATTGAAGTTATCCCCTGTATATTATCAGACCATAGTGAGATGAAATTGGAGATCCACAGCAAAAGAAACTCAAAAAATTTCATAAGCACGTGGAAATTGAACAACACACTTCTGTATAACCAATGGGTCACAGAGGAAATTAAAGAAGAAATCAGACAGTTCCTTCAATTAAATGACACTGACAATACAACATATTGGAATCTATGGGACACAATGAAAGCAGTCTTACGAGGGAAATTCATACCAGTGAATAGGCATATTAGGAAAACAGAACGAGCCCAATTAAACAACCTGATGCTGAACCTCAAGCTTCTAGAAAAAAAAGAGCAGGACAACCCCAAAGCTCACACAAGGGAAGAAATTATAAAGATCAGAGGATAAATCAATGCAATGGAGACTAAGAGAATGATACAAAAAATCAATGAAGCCAAGAGCTGGTTCTTTGAAAGAATCAAAGAAAACTGATAAACTTTTAGTCAATCTTGTCAGAAAAGGAAAGAAAAGGCCCAAATCCATGCAATTAGGAATGAAAAGGGTGAAACTACAACAGACTCAGCAGAAATCCAGAGGATCATCAATACCTACTTCCAGAACCTATACGCCAATAAGACGGACAACACAGACCCCGCTGCATACAGGCAGGTCTGCCCACACCCTGCCGAGGTCCCCAGTCCCTTGGAACACACGCCAAATCAGCCCGCTGCAGACAGGCAGGTCTGTGCATGCCCTACCGAGGTCCTGAGTAACGCGGAAGACACCGAATCACCCCATTGCAGACAGGCAGCCATCTCATTCCACTTTACCAAAGCGCAGAGGACACCAGACCACCAGACCAAGGTACTGAGTCCCACTGTTCCTGGCCCAGAGGTAGGGGCTTCTGAGCCGTCGTCCCACTGCTCCTGGTCCAGAGGAAGGGGCTTCCCAGTCACCATCCCTCCCGCTGCTCCCAGCCCAGAGGAAAGAGGTTTGGGCCACCTTCTGTCCCGCTGCTCCTGGCCCAGAGGAAGGGGTTTCCCGGCCACCATCCCTCCGGCTGCTCCCAGCCCACAGGAAAGGGCTTTTGGGTCACCATCCCTACCGCTGCTCCTGGCCCCTGTCTCACCTCACCCAGCTCAGAAGAGGTAATCCGTGCAGGTGCTAACAGCCCCCCACCCCAGTTGAAATGAGAAAACACATAAATAAGTCTCCAAACCAGACTTCCAGATCACCTACAGCAACCCCAAAGGGAAATGAGATGGAACCCTCTGATACTCAACCACCTGGACCCACTGAACTGGCAACAAAAGGGGATCTGGGAAAAATGAAATCAGAAATAATTTCTCAGATTACAGGAGAAATTGTGCCCTTAGTGCAAGGCATGATTAATAAATCTAGAGAGGAGCTCAGGAACATGATGGAATCCCAACATAAGAAACAAATGGAATCCATTAAACAGATGCAAATAGATTTCCAGAACATGAAAAACTCCATTGAAAGTCCACACAGCAGAATGAGCCAGTGTGAGGACAGAATTTCAGATATAGAAGATAAGATTGCAATTAGTAACCAGGAAAAGAAAAATTGCTTCAAAATTAGAAGGGAACATGAGAAATCAATCCAGCAGCTGCTAGATGATGCAAAAAAGAATAACATAAGGCTGATTGGGTTCAATGAAGAAACAGGAGAGAGTGCAGATGACATTAAAAATCTCTTCACAGAAATAATGGCAGAAAACTTCTCAAGCAGGGGAAAAGAGCTTGACATACAGATAAGTGAGGCATATAGGACTCCAAATAGCCTTGATCAAAAAAAATCTACACATAGGCATATAATTGTTAAGATTCCAGAAACACAACAGAAGAACAAAGTTCTCCAAGCAGTCAGAGAAAAGAAACAAATCACATACAAAGGAAAGCCCATCAGAATCACAGCAGACTTCTCAACACAAACCATCAAGGCAAGAAGAGCTTGGAGTGACATATTCCTAGCCCTAAAAGAAAACAGCCTCCAACCCAGATTGATGTACCCCGCAAAACTATCTTTCAAAATAGATGGAGAAACAAGATACTTTCATGACAAAGGGCACCTTAGCAACTTCCTGAATACGAAACCAGCACTCCAAAGAATTTTACACAATAGCCTAGGAACAGACAGTGAGGATCACAACCCCAGGAAGCAAAGCAGAATGAACCCATCTGGCATGAAAAGAAATTAAATGCAAAGGGGGAGAATGCAACAAAAAGAAAAAGTCATGGCAATGACAAGTCAATACGTTTCAGTTATAACCATCAACATTAATGGTCTCAATTTACCAATCAAAAGGAATAGACTGGCAGAATGGGTCAAGAAGCAAAATCCAACAATATGCTGCATATAAGAAACACACTGAATTCAAAAGGAAACTCATAGACTGAAAGGTAAAGGGTGGAAAACAATACTGAATGTGACAGGAACCCGAAAAAAAGCAGGAGTAGCTATCCTCTTGGCAGATCAAGTAGATTTCAAACCAACACTAATTAAGAGAGATGAAGAAGGACACTACATCCTTGCAAAGGGAAGAATCCAAGAGGAAGAGATGACAATCATAAATATCTATGCACCAAACACTAGTGCACCCAATTATATAAAAGAAATACTAACACATATGAAAAGCCATATATGCACTAATACAATTGTAGCGGAGGACCTCAACACCCTACTGTCACAAATAGATAGATCAACTAGACTAAAAATAAGTAATGAAATACTAGAACTCAATCGAACTCTTGAACAAATGAACTTAATAGATGTTTACAGAGTCTTCCACTCCACAAAATCAGAATACACATTCGTCTCAGCTGCACATGGGTCATTCTCACAAATAGATCACATACTCACACATAGAACATGTTTAAGTAAGTGTAAAGGAATTGAAGTTATCCCCTGTATATTATCAGACCATAGTGCGATGAAATTGGAGATCCATAGCAAAAGAAACTCAAAAAATTTCATAAGCACGTGGAAATTGAACAACACACTTCTGAATAACCAATGGGTCACAGAGGAGACTAAAGAAGAAATCAGACAGTTCCTTCAATTAAATGACAATGACAATACAACATAGCGGAATCTATGGGACACAATGAAAGTAGTCTTACAAGGGAAATTCATAGCAGTGAATACGCATATTAGGAAACAGAACAAGCCCAATTAAACAACCTGATGCTGAACCTCAAGCTTCTAGAAAAAGAAGAGCAAGACAACCCCAAAGCTCATACAAGGGAAGAAATTATAAAGATCAGAGGAGACATCAATCCAATGGAGACTAAGAGAATGATACAAAAAATCAATGAAGCCAAGAGTTGATTCTTTGAAAGAATCAACAAAACTGATAAACCTTTAGTCAACCTTGTCAGAAAAAGGAAAGAAAAGGCCCAAATCCATGCAATTAGGAATGAAAACGGTGAAACTACAACAGACCCAGCGGAAATCCAGATGATCATCAATACCTACTTTCAGAACCTATACACCAATAAGATGGACAACACAGAAGAAATGGACAGATTCCTACATACATATGAATTACCAAAGTTGAATGAAGAAGACCTAAAAATTCTGAACAACCCAATATCAACCAATGAAATTGAAAAAGTAATTAAAAACTTATCAACTAAGAAAAGCCTGGGCCCTGATGGCTTCACTGCCGAATTCTACAAGACATTTAGAGAGGAACTGCTGCTGCTACTGTTTAAACTCTTCAATGAAATTGAAAGGGAAGCAATACTCCCAAATTCATTCCTGGAAGCAAGCATCACATTGATCCCCAAAGCAGAGAAAGACCCAACAGAAAAAGAGAACTATAGGCCAATCTCACTAATGAACATAGATGCAAAAATCCTTAATAAGATACTGGCAAACAGAATGCAGAAGATCATCAAGAAGATCATACACCAAATCCAACATGCATTTATGATAAAAACCCTACAAAAAATTGGAATAGATTGTCTCTACCTCAAACTGATAGAAGCCGTCTATGAAAAACCAACAGCCAATATCATACTAAATGGTCAAAAACTGAAATCCTTCACACTCAAATCAGGAACAAGACAAGGATGTCCACTATCACCACTCTTGTTCAATCTAGTTTTGGAAACAGCCATGGCAATTAGAAAAGAGAAAGAAATAAAAGGAATAAAGATAGGTAATGAAGAAGTCAAATTGTCATTATTTGCAGATGATGTGATACTCTATATAGAAGACCCCAAGAACTCCACCAAAAGTCTTCTAGACTTAATAACCAAATTCAGTCAAGTAGCTGGTTACAAGGTCAACACACAAAAATCAATAGCTTTCCTCTACACTGACAGACTCACTGAGAGAGAAATAGCACAAATAATTCCTTTCACAATAGCATCCAAAAAACTGAAATACCTAGGAATCATCCTAATGAAAGAAATCAAAGACCTCTTCTCTGAAAACTAAGGCACTCTGAAAAGAGGGATTGAAGATGATATCAGAAAATGGACAGACATCCCCTCCTCCTTGGTAGGAAGGATTAATATAGTGAAAATGGCCATACTTCCAAAACTACTATATAGATTTAAGGCAATTCCAATTGAGATCCCAGCAGCATACTTCATAGACCTCGAGAAAACAATCCAAAAATTCATTTGGAACAAGAAGAAACCCACAATAGCAAAAGCAATTCTAGGTAACAGAGACATGGCAGGGGGTATCACAATCCCCAACCTGCAACTCTACTACAAAGCTACTGTGATAAAAACAGCATGGTACTGGCAAAGAAACAGGCTTGAGGACCAGTGGAACTGATTAGTAGATGCAGAAACAAGGCCAGACACACTCAGCCATCTCATTTTCGACAAAGGAGCCAAACACCCTCACTGGAGGAAAGATAGCCTCTTTAATAAATGGTGCTGGAAAAATTGGGCTTCAACTTGCCAAAGATTAAAACTAGACCTGTATCTCTCACCATGCACTAAACTAAAATCAAAATGGATTAAAGATCTAAATATTAAAATACAAACTCTGAACCAGTTGGAACAGAGGTTAGGTAGAACCCTTGAAGACATCGGTGTAGGAAAAGATTTTATGAACAAAACCTCAGTTGCCCGTGAACTAGCACAAACAGTCAACAAATGGGACCTATTCTTATTAAAAGGCTTCTGCACAGCAAGAGAAACCACCAGAAGTGTGAAGAGACAATCCACAATGTGGGAAAAAATCTTCACCTGCTCTTCCTCAGACAAAGGTCTACTATCTTGAATCTATAAAGAACTTGAAAAGATCAGACCTCCCAAATTTAAGGACCCAATCCAAAAATGGGCATCTGAAATGAACAGACATTTCTCAAAGAAGTAGAAATAGCAAATAAGTATATGAAAAAATGTTCAACGTCACTGGTCATTCGAGAGATGCAAATGAAAACAACGCTGAGATTCCACTTCACTCCAGAAAGAATGGCTGCTATCATGAAATCAACCAATAACAAATGCTGGCAGGGCTGTGGGGAAAGAGGAACCCTGCTCCACTGCTGGTGGAAGTGTAGACTGGTGCAACCACTGTGGAAATCAGTATGGAGATACCTCAAAGAACTAGGACTGGAAGTCCCATTTGACCCCACTATTCCACTGCTGGGGATCTTCCCCAAATAATTAAAAGAATCATACCACAGTGATATATGTGCACCCATGTTCATAGCAGGGCAGTTTATAATAGCTAAAACTTGGAAACAGCCCAAATGCCCATCAACTGGAGACTGGATAAAGAAAATGTGGTTTTTTTATAAAATGGAGTACTACTCAGCCATAAAAACTGAGAAATTAGAGACATTTATAGCTAAGTGGATGCACATTGAGGCAATACTCTTAAGTGAAATAAATAGGACACAGATGTGTAAATACCAAATAGTTTCTCTGGTGTGAGAAACTGAAAGTGTAAATAAGGACTAAATGTATAATAGGTCATGTGAAATAGGAAGAAAAGGGGCAAAGGGGAAGGAAGTGGGAGGGCTAAGGGAAAGGATAGAAGGGAATGGGATTAATATGAGAGAATGGAAAAATAGGAACAAAATTTTTGTAAATAGGGAGGGCTGGAGGGGTTGAAGGGAGGGCTGGGCAAAGGTGAAAAACAAGAACCCAAAGAGACTATGTAAAGGTGCAAATTTCCAACGATGAATGTCATTATATTGTATACCTAAAATGTACCAATTATTAGAATGAATAATCGATAATGTAAAATAGGAATAAAAGGTCCAAAGGCTAGGGGTAGTGGGAGGCACAGGGGAAAGGAAAGAAGGGAAAGGAAAAAAATGATGAGAAATTGAAAAAATGGAAATAAAGTCTTTGTAAATAGGGAAGGGTGGAGGGCGTGAAGGGAGGGCTAGGAATGGGGAAAAAATAAGAATCAAGATGCATTATATAAAGGTACAATTCCCAATGAGAAATGTAATTGTGTTGTATACCTACAATGTACCAATAATAGAATTTAATACAAAAAAAAAATAAAGATGGCTTGTAAAACAGGAAGTCAAAATGAAACACGCAATCTCCAAGCCACATAACTCTAGTTCAGTGTTGGGTGGAGGTCAAGTTGTACATTCACTAAATTAATAAATGATCAGATCGCAGGGCCTTCTACAGGCCTGAGACACCTCAGGGACTCCACCTGTAGACCCTGCTAAGCACATACCTGATGCACATACATGCACATCAGTCCTATGACTCTTAGGGGAAAATAAAATAATCCCTGGTTCTCCACTTTCTCCCATGTCCCCTGGTGTGATCAGAGATTTCCAAGAATCGGGGACAGGACTGCTTTACAGTCCTTTGCAGAAAGATCTCCAACAAGTCAGCTGCAGAATGCTTGAATTAAAGCCTGCCACTGGACTGGGGAGGTGGCAGGATCTGTTGCCAATGACAGCAGGTTCTTAGAGCTGGAAAACCCACGTGTGCAGGGGCGGGAGAACTTTTCCACCACCTCCCAAAGGGAGTGCCTCATTTACAAACGGGGGGCCTACTAGGGCGAGGGCTGGAGATGCAGGGTGGGTATTTAAAAGGAAATGTCACAGGAAGTTTCAAGAGCTTCACACACAACTATCTACCTGTGCTCTCTCTCCTCTCTTCTGACCTCTGATCAATATCATTATCATCATCATTATCATCACCATCACCATCATCACCATCATTGTCATCATCATCATCATATTTCCTTGAAAGGATGACTTCAGCAACTGGGATGCTGAGCATCCAGAGGCTCAGCCTGGAACAAAGAAAATCGAGTTCCTAACACTGTATCTCTCCCATAGGAGGGATCACGTGTCCTGCTTTCGCTGGAATGCACTCTGCTCGCCCATGCTATAAAATCTCTATTGTGCTTAGAAATTCTGCCCAGGTTAAACCATGCTCAGATACAAATAGCTTTGCCTCCATCACGATAGCCGCATCTCAGCATACACAGGTATGGTATGGAGAGCTACCTGCTGACCCAGCTACCGTGCAGGCAAATTCCAGGCGTTGAGAGTGCCTGGGGAAAGTGACTGAAGAGAGCAGGTGGAGGGCCCTGTCTCACGGACTCCACCCACCCCTCCCGCCTTGCATAAGAGAACTTGACAGGAACGTGGGAGTCGCAGATGGCTCCTCTCCTAAGCTGATTCCCAGGAGCTGTGAAAGTGACCCCTTCCCTTCTCCCCGTGCTGCGCCCTGCAGCCCAACCGGAGGGCTTTGTGACTTGGTTGGGGAGGGGACAGTGAGGAGAGCGAGGAGAGGGCGGAGGCGGGTCTTTTATTCAGCCCTGTGCCCAGAAGTAGTGTAATGAAGCAGATTTGCAGCCATCTCCGTTACCATGAAGTCACGCTATTCCTAAAGACAATCTGTGCGCCCCAGCCCAGCCCAGCCCAGCCCAGCCCAGCCCAAGTCCCCATTCCAGACTCTAAAACACAGTCAGACTAGAGACTCTGGTGCCCAATCTGAGATTCCAGAGCCTGGGTGCCATGGCTGCCCCAGTCCTACAGGGTTTCCCTCCTTCTCCCCACGTAGGATCTGAAACACGTCCTGCACCCTTAACGACAGGAGAGGAGGACGCAGAAGGGCCCGGGGGATCCGGAACAGCGCAGGTTCGCCAGCTTCCCTGGGAACACGAAGGAAATGTGGGGGGGGGGGGTCGCCAGGCTCGGGCGAGGGAGGCGTCTTTCTCTCTGACTCCAGAGCCACGCTTCACCACTGCACCCCACTTCTTTCTGTCCTCCAGTCTGGCATGCTCTGGGCCCCCTTCGTTCCCTGAACTCCACCTTTTCCTTTCAATCCCCAATGCCATCAAAACCATCTACCTGCATTTTCCGCAAAGAAATATTAAGACAGTAATACAACACCTTCCTAGATAAGGGACAATTGCGACCTGCCACAAGTATGTGTTTGTGTGTGTGTGTGTGTGTGTGAGAGCGCGTGTGTCCAGCCAACACGCGCCGCATCCTGCACAGGTCTCCGGGAAAAAGATGACCAGGGATTCCCCCCCCCCCCCCCGCAGTAAGAGCTCTACAAGGCCTAACCTTGGCTGGACCCTTGGTCTTAGCATCAGCGCGCAGCACTCGCATTTTACCTTTCCTTTTCGCAGTGTGTGATAAATCCCTCAGGGTCTCTCGCCAGCCAGCCAGCCAGCCATTCGGTGCTCCCCTCCACGCGCCCCGCTAGCACCCCGTTTCCAGATGCCTCGCAGCCTGCCACCCGCCGCCGCCTCTGCGGGCGCCCTACTCACTTCGCCGGCCTGAGAGGCTGCCCAGGAGGTTCCGGAGAGCGTGCCCCGCGCAGGGGCCGAGGCTGTTCCAGGAAGTGCCGGGGATCCGCAGTGGAGCGGGTGCGCGGGAGCGGGGATTCCGAGCCGGCGCCCCTCAGGTGGCCGCCGGGGCGGGCGCGTCCCCTCCCGGCCTGTGCCTGCCCTGCACGCCGCACTAGCGAACGCAGCCCGGGCGGCGGCGCGGCTAGGCCCTCGCCCCCAGGAGGCTCCACACACACCGAATCCCGGGCGGAGGAGCGCGAGCAGGAAGGGCGAGCGGCGCGCCCCGCTGCGAGGCGCGCGTGTGGGCGGAGATCCCGGGGACCCGAGCAGCGTGTGTCTCGCCGGCGAGCACGGCTGCCGGGCTCTGGCGTGCGCGGCTCACGGCCCGGGGCTGGCCCGAGCGGGGTCGTCCTGGGCGAGGCAGCTCCGGCAGCGAGGAGGTGCGCTCCGGCCTCCCGTCCCGCTGTCCTCCCACCCTCTTCCGATGACACCGGCTGCAGCCGCTTCGAAGTGTGAGGAACGTCAAGGAGACGGATAGGGCTCGGCGCCGGGCACCGCGGCCCCAGCCCCGCCGCCTGGGGAGCCGTTCGCCGGCCCCTCTGACCTCTGCTTGGCTCCTTCAGACTGTGAGGGGCTTCCGGTCCACAGAGCGCGGGGTGCGCCCACCCGGCGTCCGGGGGCAGCGGGGCCCGGTCCGAGGCGTCCCCGGCGGAGCGCGCCCGCGCCCGCACTGCTCGGTGACGCCGCGCTCGCCACCCGCCGGCTGCCGCTCCTGCTACCTCCGCAGAGCGCGAGGCGGCCGGGAGCGCCTGCTTGGGGTTTCCTCCCCCGCCAGCCCGCCCGCCCGCCCGCCCACGGCAGGTCGTCGGGCGGCGCCGAGGGGAGAGGTCTCCGCCTGCGGGTGCGCGGGCCTCCATTCAGTTGCCGCGGACTCCCTGTCCTGGCTCCCCGTCCCCTTCCCCTTCCTATTCTAGGGTCAAGGAGGGACCCCAGAATCCTGCTGCTCTGGGAGTAAGCGAGCAGCCAGGGGTTTCCCAACTTCCCTTCCTCCCTCACCGCCCCGCCTACAGCCCTGAACACTCTCACTCACACTCACTCACATGCACACGCATACTCCTTCACAGAAAGGCACACTCTCTTCGTACACACTCCCTGGAACTCTCACACCAGCAGTGATAAAAACCACATTGATGACGCTTGTACTATATTTAGACTTGCAGATCCCATGAATTCCATCCTTGAAAATTAAAATGGATTTATTATCATGCAATCATTCTTTTGTGGAATATGAGTGCCCCCCACCCAGTCCTCTTCCTCCTCTTTCTCTTCCTCCTCCTCCTTTCTCCTTTGCGCAGGAGAATCCTGCCTTCCATTCTCTAATTGCCAATGATGTGGTGGGATTGTCTGAAATGTATGGAAGCCCTTCCTTGTATTCCTGCATTGGAATATTAAATCCTTGTCTTCAAAGATAAGAATCCTTTCTCCTGGCTGCCGGGGATTGGAGAGGAAGAGACTTTGGAGGCTGAGGCCTGTCTGGGGAGAACTTGGAAAGAGTGATTATCTGCTTTATCTGGCCCACTTTGAAGGACAACTTCCCAGGGCTTGGTGTCATTTGTACATAGGAGGGAAGAGAAGTGAGGATATGTTTAACAGAGCCTGATTACTTTCTTTCAAGTCTTACAAAACACTATGATACAGGTTATGAAAATGACAAAGAAATGGGAAAAAATGTTAAAAGAACTTTTTAAAAAATAAATTGACCTTGGGCCAGAATTTAGCTCAGTGGTTTGGCTGCCTGCTGCGCAAGTGCAAGGACCAGAGTTCGATCCCCGGTACCAAACATAAATAAATAAATAAATAAATAAATAAATAAATAAATAAATAAATAAATTTACCTTGGTTGCGTTCTATTTATTTTTCACCCACAGTGTTGTCTTCCTGAACATCTTGTCGCATCTCAAAGTCCCAGCTAGATGGGGTGGCATTAAAAATTTTACGTACTGATTGAAACCTGATGAAAAGAATTGGACACAATTATCTAGTTAAAGCAAACTTACATGGGTTTCCAGTTGTTTGGAGTACAATTTACACCCAATTTTCACATACATCATTTCATTTAATCCCCTTCCTAAATCGCTCTGGTGGAACCACACTTGTTAGAAGGGATTATCTCAAAACAGTACTCAGTTGCCCTGTACTTGAACTCAGAATTTTTAATTATAACTCCAAGATTCATTCCCTCGTACCAAAATATTTCACAAGACTTTTTCTATCAAAATCACAGCCAGTTATGTTAACTGCAGGTCCTTTCAAACAGTCAACACATCTGCTAAAGTGACCTATGCTAAGTGGAATTGTTTTCCCAAGAAAAAGCAAATTTTTTTCTTTCCAGTGGGAAGATGGAGTGTTTTGGGGGGCTCCAAACTAAGAATTGATGGTGATGTCAAAACATATTTTAAACCGTGTGTCCTCTATTCTCCTTTATCTTATCTTACAATCTTGATTTTATAAAGATCAAAATGGATAAAGGGTTTTCACCATGAAAACATGGAGAGAGAGAATTCTCTTTACAATAGGCTTTGGATACAATGGCTCAATTTTTTTTCCCTAAGATTTATGAAACTTGAAGAATAATATTTGGCCACCTTCACTACTTAAACAATGAGGCATATTGAAGCCATTTCAGAGGCTTCATGGAATTACAAAACTATTGAAATGCAAATGTAGATGCTGTCTTTAAACTTCACATTGCCCTGTCATCAACCCTCTGAAAATGCAGATGACTGTCTGAAAATTGGAGAAAGATGAATGCTAAATATCTTTGGTGAGTTGTTCATGCAGAGACCCAACACCAGAAACCATAACAACTTAAACAATTGGATCCAGGTAGTTTAGCAGACTAGCTTTTCACACTGTCTGTAAATGGTCAGATATTAAAGCTAAAATTTTGCAAATTGTTAAACATGTTCTGATTCACAATACTAAAACCTTTGAAATGGCAATCTGTTCCTAGCATAAGCAGGACTAACCTTATTTGAAAATAAAAAGACCTGGTGATATTAAACAATCAAGTGCCAACTATTTTCCTAATATTTTTATGTGGGTGACTGAAATGTCATCCTTGTCTTATAAGATAAACTCTTTGACAGTTCCTGACTAAAATAAAACTACTTGAGGAAATGATGATATTTTCAGCTTTAAGATCTGTTAATATGATGAGCTTAATTGGATGTTGCTAATTGAAGAAAACAGAAAACTTTGTTAAATTTTGATGTAGGAGACAGGACTCTAAAAAGCTCAGAGCTGATAGAGCTGGGGAGGGCAGGGTCTGTGGCAAAGAGTACCCTAAGAGCAGAGAGTGCTACTTTGTTGTGGTTGGCTTTTGCAAATGAGGGACAAGTTTTGAATAGGAAATGGTGATAGGTCATTAAGATTTTTCTTCAAATGTATTTGTTAGATGGCCTTTACTGCGAAATTGTCCTCTTAGATTAACAATTTGTTTTAGCAAAAGAGAATACTCTTATTATGAATTTCAGTTCCTTTGGATTATTAATTTTTAACTTTTAAATATTAATTTGCACACTTAAGATATATATGCAACAAATACAATGGGCAGTGATGTACCCACTACAGATTTTAAGAAGGAAAGCATTGTAGATATGATTGAAACCTTCTGTCCTATTTTTCCACCTCCTTGGCCTTGTAACCTCATTCATAAATTTTCTTTGTATATTCATAAACATTGCCCAGTTTTGCGGCTAATGATATTTGTGCATAGCACTTCACATCCTTAACCCTTACATAAATAATATAATACGATATATATCCTGTTGTAACTTGCGTTTGAGTTTTAATAACTCAACATTGTGTTTGTAAGGATGATTTATCTTGATGTGTGTCACTGTCACCATTGTTTCCTAAATGCTACTGCTGGATGATAGCTCATTTTAGGAATCTATCATATCCACATTCTAATGACAGTTTTTGCTATTATAAGTAATACTGTTATGAACATGTTTGTTGTGTCTTTTCACATATGCATATAATAATTTTTCTAGCTTATATACCAACCAGGAGTGAAATTCTGGATTGTAAAGTACAATGCATTCAGTATTTAGTGGTTCAACAGTTTACATGTAGCACTTGTGAGCTTTATGTGGTTGATGGCCTAGAAGTTGAGGGTAGAGCAATGCTCGTCAGAGGCTGTAGGAAGTGAGGAGAAAGGGCAGGGAGAAGCTGATCAGTGGGTACAGAGTTATAGTTCCATACTTGTGAGAAGTTCTGGTGTGCTATTGCACCATAGGGTGACTCTAGATAGTGATAATGTAGCTGGAAGAAAGGATTTTAAATGTTTTAGCATAAAGAAATGATGTATACTTGATGGAATACGTAGGTTTATCTTGAACATTATACTATGTATACATGAGTGGAAATTTTATACGGTATCCCATAAATATGAACCAGTTTGTATTTATCAGTTAAAAAGAAGTATTAATTTAATCATATTTTCCTTGATCCATATCCTGGCAATGTTAGGTTTTATCAGATATTTTCATGTTATACAGTTTGAAGGGTAGAGAATGATATCTTTATCATCATTTCAATTCATATTTTCTTGTACACTTACGTGGTTGAGCACCCTTTAGGAGGTTTATTTTCCATGCACATTTCCAATATAAATTGCTTACTTAAATATTTTACTCATTTTTAATTAAGCTTTCTTGATTTGTGTGTGTGTGTGTGTGTGTGTGTGTGTGTGTGTCTATTAGGGTATTCTTGATTCAAATCCTTTATCAGTTGTGTCTCATATTTTTACTCTTTAGTGTATTTTTATGAAAAGAAACTACAATTTAGTAGTCAACTTCATCAATACTTTTCTTCATATGTTTTGTATTTAGTTTAAGAAAATCTTTACCACCCTAAGGTTCTCACTATATTTTTCTGTGTTGTATTCTAAAAGCTTCATAATTTTAGTTTTTCACCTTTCAGACTTTAAACCACTTGAACTTGATTTTCTGTATCATGTGGAGGTAGAGCTTAATGTGTTTATTCTTCCCTTTCTCCCGGTGGGATAAGTTATCATTTTAGTGTACAGGCCATCATATATCAGTTCATTGGCCTCTTTGAGAGTTCTATTGTGTTTACATTGTCTTTGCACTGAAAACTCTCCTAAGTACTGTAACTTCATAACAAGTATTGATGCATAGTAAGCTGGAGGAACTTCATCTTGTTCTTCTTCAAAATTTCATTGATTTTTCTTCATCTCTTCTTTGTGCTATTAGTTCTTAACCATGGAGCAGATCCACGATAGCCTATTTAACGTTTTTCACACCATAGACCTTATTAAAAACAGATTGTGAACTCACAAGGCCTCATTCTGTGCAGTGCTATATCAAATTGGCAATTCTCGCTCCCAAGAGCTTCAGCCTAAATTTATCAACTTACTACTCCAACAGAAGTCTTATTTTAGATAAAATCAGAAAAAAAAACTGCCAAGAAGAATAAAATATATTTTTAAAACCAAGGTGTGTAAATTCATCAACACATTGGGTTGTAAAAGTTTTCTGATGTCTTTGCCATCTCTAGGAAGTTGTACAGCTATATAAAATTTTAGGTATTTTTTTCATTCTAAAGTTTGTATTATGTAAAGCAAGCTAAAATTTTTCTAATTCCAAAGTCTTAGTAGCCTATGTTCTTGAAATTTAATACAGTTCAGTATTATTAATTCAAAGAGTTAGAAACAATAAAGTGAAGAGATAATTGATTTTTTTGTAAGAAATATGTGTTTAATTGGTAGCTATAACCTGCTGAAGGACTTCAGTAGCCTCAAACACATGAATCTAAACCACACAACTTTGCAGAAGTCAGAAGATTACATGCACACACAACCTAGGGCATAAATAGCTCTTACCTTCTCTTAGATAACTCTAAGAGACCTCCTTTACTTCAAGAATTTGTATATTGTTAACATGAAATTGTTTCTGTGACAACCCAGTGAGCAAAAACACACAAATTATCTTTCCATGGAAATTAGGGCAAAAAAATAGTTATCACTTTTGATTTGTATTTATCATAAGTGGCTATTTTTGCTTTTTTTGATTCATGGTTAGGCTGTGGCATGTGGTGGAATATACTGTGGTGTCACAGTTATTTTTTCTCATGCTCGAGTCCTGGGACCACAACTATAATATCAGAAATTTGCTTTGATCCAGAAAGATAATTCCTAGAAAAGAATGCCTCTGCACTGAATGATGAGAGAACACACATAAGCAAATAAATATCATGACTAAATTTTTGCTTGTTATGTAAGATCATATCTAAATCTGAGTGGAAATGATAAACATGAATGAAATCCTGATTTGACCATGACAAAATATAATAAGCTGTGAAAACGTTGGCAATTTTGTTTTATGACTTTTTTCTATCTTTTCCACTCTGTAGAGTCTACGTTCCAGAGAGAAAATAGTCAAAATAGTTCAATAATCCAATAAGTTCATTACATTACATATTTTTAGTAAAAGCAGTACAGATGTTCCTCATTTAATGGCTGAGTTATATTCCTGCCATTAGATAATTAGACGAATTGGCTGCTAAATGAGGAACTGTATTTAGTATGTACATTACAATATTCAGAACAAAGCAATGGTCAAAGGAAACTCCAACTTGATGACTTTGCTTTTATTTGCATAGCTCTTACATGCAGCACTGTAATGTATAACAGCACATAAACCTACAGCACGGTACCATGTAGCACAGTCAGCAAAAATTACAGTGCTGTAAACAAGGTGTACTGTAAAAAAAGACACTGAGGCTCTATCAACAAGATATATAGATCTGTGCCCCCCAAAACAGACATTCATGCCAACATTTGAGTCATCGAATCCTTCAAATTCCTCATCAGTGTCATCATCAGAATTATGATCAGAAGATGTAGAAGGCCCAGGTAAGGCAAATGACAAAGCAGAAAGGGAAGAATTAGTAGCAGGGGTCCTGGGTGTAGCTTTTGAGAAGAATCTCTTTAGTGTGGGCTGTTGTCATTTTGTTTCTTTTTTTTTTTTTTTTTTGTATTAAATTCTTTTATTGGTACATTGTAGGTATGCAACACAATTACATTTCTCATTGGGAACTTGTACCTTTACATAATGCATCTTGGTTCTTATCTTTTCCCCATTCCTAGCCCTCCTTTCATGCTCTCCACCCTTCCCTATTTACAAAGACTTTATTTCCATTTTTTCCATTTCTCATCATTTTTCCTTTCCCTTCTTTCCTTTCCCCTGCCCCTCCCATTACCCCTACCCCTTTGGACCTTTGCTTCCTATTTTACATTATTGATTATTCATTCTAATCATTAGTACATTTTAGGTATAAAATATAATGACATTCAGCATTGGAAATTTGCACCTTTACATAATCTCTCTTGGTTCTTATTTTTCACCCTTGCCCAGCCCTCACTTCAACCCCTCCAGTCCGCCCTATTTACAAAGATTTTGTTCCTATTTTTCCATTTTCTCATATTAATCTCATTCCCTTCTATCCTTTCCCTTAGCCCTCCCACTTCCTTCCCCTTTGCCCCTTTTCTTCCTATTTCACATGATCTGTTATACATTTAGTCCTTATTTACACTTTCAGTTTCTCACACCAGAGAAACTATTTGGTATTTACACATCTGTGTCCTATTTATTTCACTTAAGAGTATCGCCTCAGTGTGCATCCACTTAGCTATAAATGTCTCTAATTTCTCAGTTTTTATGGCTGAGTAGTACTCCACTTTATAAAAAAACCACATTTTCTTTATCCAGTCTCCAGTTGATGGGCATTTGGGCTGTTTCCAAGTTTTAGCTATTATAAACTGCCCTGCTATGAACATGGGCACACACATATCACTGTGGAATGATTCTTTCAATTCTTTGGGGAAGATCCCCAGCAGTGGAATAGTGGGGTCAAATGGGACTTCCAGTCCTAGTTCTTTGAGGTATCTCCATACTGATTTCCACAGTGCTTGCACCAGTCTACACTCCCACCAGCAGTGGAGCAGGGTTCCTCTTTCCCCACAGCCCTGCCAGCATTTGTTATTGGTTGATTTCATGATAGCAGCCATTCTTTCTGGAGTGAAGTGGAATCTCAGCATTGTTTTCATTTGCATCTCTCGAATGACCAATGATGTTGAACAATTTTTCATGTATTTATTTGCTATTTCTACTTCTTTGTCTGAGAAATGTCTGTTCATTTCAGATGCCCATTTTTGGATTGGGTCCTTAAATTTGGGAGGTCTGATCTTTTCAAGTTCTTTATAGATTCGAGATAGTAGACCTTTGAGGGAGAGCAGGTGAAGATTTTTTCCCACATTGTGGATTGTCTCTTCACACTGCTGGTGGATTCTCTTGCTGTGCAGAAGCCTTTTAATAAGCATAGGTCCCATTTGTTGATTGTTTGTGCTAGTTCACGGGCAACTGAGGTTTTGTTCATAAAATCTTTTCCTACACTGATGTCTTCAAGGGTTCTACCTAACCTCTGTTCCAACTGGTTCAGAGTTTGTATTTTAATATTTAGATCTTTAATCCATTTTGATTTTAGTTTAGTGCATGGTGAGAGATACAGGTCTGGTTTTAATCTTTGGCAAGTTGAAGCCCAATTTTTCCAGCACCATTTATTAAAGAGGCTATCTTTCCTCCAGTGAGGGTGTTTGGCTCCTTTGTCGAAAATGAGATGGCTGAGTGTGTCTGGACTTGTTTCTGCATCTTCTAATCTGTTCCACTGGTCTTCAAGCCTGTTTCTTTGCCAGTACCATGCTGTTTTTATCACAGTAGCTTTGTAGTAGAGTTGCAGGTTGGGGATTGTGATACCCCCTGCCATGTCTCTGTTACCTAGAATTGCTTTTGCTATTGTCGGTTTCTTCTTGTTCCAAATGAATTTTTGGATTGTTTTCTCAAGGTCTGTGAAGTATGCTGCTGGGATCTCAATTGGAATTGCCTTAAATCTATATAGTAGTTTTGGAAGTATGGCCATTTTCACTATATTAATCCTTCCTACCAAGGAGGAGGGGATGTCTGTCCATTTTCTGATATCATCTTCAATCTCTCTTTTCAGAGTGCCATAGTTTTCAGAGAAGAGGTCTTTGATTTCTTTCATTAGGATGATTCCTAGGTATTTCAGTTTTTTGGATGCTATTGTGAAAGGAATTATTTGCCCTATTTCTCTCTCAGTGAGTCTGTCCTTCATGTAGAGGAAAGCTATTGATTTTTGTGTGTTGACCTTGTAACCAGCTACTTGACTGAATTTGGTTATTAAGTCTAGAAGACTTTTGGTGGAGTTCTTGGGGTCTTCTATATAGAGTATCATGTCATCCGCAAATAATGACAATTTGACTTCTTCATTACTTGTCTTTATTCCTTTTATTTCTTTCTCTTTTCTAATTGCCATGGCTAATGTTTCCAAAACTAGATTGAACAAGAGTGGTGATAGTGGACATCCTTGTCTTGTTCCTGATTTGAGTGTGAAGGATTTCAGTTTTTGACCATTTAGTATGATATTGGCTGTTGGTTTTTCATAGATGGCTTCTATCAGTTTGAGGTAGAGACAATCTATTCCAATTTTTTGTAGGGTTTTTATCATAGATGCATGTTGGATTTTGTCAAATGCTTTTTCTGCATCTGTGGAGATAATCATATGGTTTTTGTCCTTGGCTCTATTGATATAGTGTATTAGACTGATTGATTTGCATATATTGAACCATCCCTGCATCCCTGGGATGAATCCCACTTGATAAGGGTGTATGATCTTCTTGATGATCTTCTGCATTCTGTTTGCCAGTATCTTATTAAGGATTTTTGCATCTATGTTCATTAGTGAGATTGGCCTATAGTTCTCTTTTTCTGTTGGGTCTTTCTCTGCTTTAGGGATCAAGGTGATGCTTGCTTCCAGGAATGAATTTGGGAGTATTGCTTCCCTTTCAATTTCATTGAAGAGTTTAAACAGTAGTGGCAGCAGTTCCTCTCTAAATGTCTTGTAGAATTCAGCAGTGAAGCCATCAGAGCCCGAGTTTTTCTTAGGTGATAAGTTTTTAATTACTTTTTCAATTTCATTGGTTGATATTGGGTTGTTCAGAATTTTTAGGTCTTCTTCATTCAACTTTGGTAATTCACATATATGTAGGAATCTGTCCATTTCTTCTGTGTTTTCCATCTTATTGGCATATAGGTTCTGGAAGTAGGTATTGATGATCCTCTGGATTTCTGCTGGGTCTGTTATAATTTTACCTTTTTCATTCCTAATTGCATGAATTTGGGCCTTTTCTTTCCTTTTTCTGACGAGATTGGCTAAAGGTTTGTCAATTTTGTTGATTCTTTTGAAGAACCAACTCTTGGCTTCATTGATTTTTATGTATCATTCTCTTAGTCTCCATTGCATTGATTTCTCCTCTGATCTTTATAATTTCTTCCCTTGTATGAGCTTTGGGGTTGTCTTGCTCTTCTTTTTCTAGAAGCTTGAGGTTCAGCATCAGGTTGTTTAATTGGGCTAGTTCTGTTTTCCTAATATGCGTATTCACTGCTATGAATTTCCCTTGTAAGACTGCTTTCATTGTGTCCTATAGATTCCAATATGTTGTATTGTCATTGTCATTTAACTGAAGGAACTGTCTGATTTCTTCTTTAATTTTCTCTATGACCCACTGGTTATTCAGAAGTGTGTTGTTCAATTTCCACGTGTTTATGAAATTTTTTGAGTTTCTTTTGCTATGGATCTCCAATTTCATCTCACTATGGTCTTATAATATACAGGGGATAACTTCAATTCCTTTGCACTTACTTAAACATGTTCTTTTTGTGAGTATGTGGTCTATTTTTGAGAATGACCCATGTGTAGCTGAGAAGGATGTGTATTCTGATTTTGTGGAGTGGAAGACTCTGTAAACATCTATTAAGTTCATTTGTTCAAGAGTTCAATGGAGTTCTAGTATTTCATTACTTATTTTTAGTCTAGTTGATCTATTTGTGACAGTGGGGTGTTGAGGTCCCCCACTATAATTGTATTAGTGCGTATATGACTTTTCATGTCCATTAGTATTTGTTTTGTATAGTTGGGTGCACTAGTGTTTGGTGCATAGATATTTATGATTGTCATCTCTTCCTCTTGGATTCTTCCCTTTGCAAGGATATAGTGTCCTTCTTCATCTCTCTTAATCAATGTTGGTTTGAAATCTACTTGATCTGCAAAGAGGATAGCTACTCCTGCTTTTTGGGGGGTTCCTCTTGCATGCAGTATTGTTTTCCACCCTTTTACTTTCAGTCTTTGAGTTTCCTTTTGAATTCAGTGTGTTTCTTGTATGCAGCATATTGTTGGATTTTGCTTCTTGACCCATTCTGCCAGTCTATTCCTTTTGATTGGTAAATTGAGACCATTAATGTTGATGGTTATAACTGAAACGTATTGACTTGTCATTGCCATGACTTTTTCTTTTTGTTGCATTCTCCCCCTTTGCATTTAATTTCTTTTCATGCCAGATGGGTTCATTCTGCTTTGCTTCCTGGGGTTGTGATCCTCACTGTCTGTTCCTAGGCTATTGTGTAAAATTCTTTGGAGTGCTGGTTTCGTATTCAGGAAGTTGCTAAGGTGCCCTTTGTCATGAAAGTATCTTGTTTCTCCATCTATTTTGAAAGATAGTTTTGCGGGGTACATCAATCTGGGTTGGAGGCTGTTTTCTTTTAGGGCTTGGAATATGTCACTCCAAGCTCTTCTTGCCTTGATGGTTTGTGTTGAGAAGTCTGCTGTGATTCTGATGGGCTTTCCTTTGTATGTGATTTGTTTCTTTTCTCTGACTGCTTGGAGAACTTTGTTCTTCTGTTGTGTTTCTGGAATCTTAACAATTATATGCCTATGTGTAGATTTTTTTTGATCAAGGCTATTTGGAGTCCTATATGCCTCACTTATCTGTATGTCAAGCTCTTTTCCCCTGCTTGAGAAGTTTTCTGCCATTATTTCTGTGAAGAGATTTTTAATGTCATCTGCACTCTCTCCTGTTTCTTCATTGAACCCAATCAGCCTTATGTTATTCTTTTTTGCATCATCTAGCAGCTGCTGGATTGATTTCTCATGTTCCCTTCTAATTTTGAAGCAATTTTTCTTTTCCTGGTTACTAATTGCAATCTTATCTTCTATATCTGAAATTCTGTCCTCATATTGGCTCATTCTGCTTGCTGTGTAGATTTTCAGTGGAGTTTTTCATGTCCTGGAAATCTATTTGCATCTGTTTTATGGATTCCATTTGTTTCTTATGTTGGAATTCCATCATGTTCCTGAGCTCCTCTCTAGATTTATTAATCATGTCTTGCACTAAGGGCACAATTTCTCCTTTCATCTGAGAAATTATTTTTGATTTCATTTTTTCCAGATCCCCTTTTGTTGCCAGTTCAGTGTGTCTAGGTGGTTGAGTATCAGAGGGTTCCATCTCATTTCCATTTGTGGTTCCTGTAGGTGATCTGGAAGTCTGATTTTGAGACTTATTTATGTGTTTTCTCATTTTGACTGGGCCAGGGGGCTGTTAGCACCTGGATGGATTACCTCCTCTGAGCTGGATGAGGTAGGCCAGGGGCAGTGAGCAGCAGTAGGGATGGTGACCCAAAAGCCCTTTCCTGTGGTCTGGGAGCAGTGGGAGGGATGATGGCGGGGAAGCCCCTTCCTGTGGACCAGGAGCAGTGGTATGGAGGCTCAGAAGCCCCTCCCTCTGTGCCGGGAGTGGTGGGAGGGATGGTGACCTGGAAGCCCCTTCCTCTGGGCCAGGAGCAGCGGGACAGAAGGTGGCCCAAAAGCCCTTTCCTCTGGCCTGGGAGCAGTGGGAGGGATGGTGACAGGGAAGCCCCATCCTCTGGACCAGGAGTAGTGGAACGATGGCTCAGAAGCCCCTCCCTCTGGGCCAGGAACAGTGGGACTCAGTACCTTGGCCTGGTGGTCTGGTGTCCTCTGCCTCTTTGTAGTGTGGAACCAGGTGGCTGCCTGTCTGCAGCAGGGTGATTCGGCGTCTTCTGCTTGACTCAGGACCTCGGTAGGGTTAGGGTCTCTGTCTTTTTACTTTACTCTTAAGTGATGTAATTTTTTAGCAATGTTGATTGATTTTGAATATTCCTAGTTTGGTTGTCCATGTTTTTATTTCAAGTACTCATTCTCTTCTGACTGATCTATTTTTACAGCATTATCTTTTATCAATGCAAATTCCATTTCTGGTGATTTTAGTTATATATATTTTTTTCATTTCTTTCTTCAAAATAAGCTGGCCAGGGGACTCTGCAAATTAGGAATATTTTTCACTGTGATAATTTCTTTACTACTACATTATATTTCAAAGTTCTTATTTCCTACAATAAAGCTTACCTGATTATAAAATGTCTACTTTGTACTATTTTTATTAAATTATCGGAATTTTTTACATGAACAATGGGTTAAATTGAAAATATCAAATTTATATATCATGTCATGAGCTAGAGATTGTTTTATTTGATTTATATTGTTTGTAGATGATACCTTGTGGATTCTGGTCACAAAGGTACTGTTGTAATAAATCTAGATTGATATTTAATGTCATTCAGAGCCTACAGATCATTGACAATATAGAATAATTCACTTTTCTTCAGGTTTGCCTATGTGGAGAATTATTAAAAGTAACCTTTGTACAGGCAATCACAAGTGTTGAACTAACACTTGGTTTTATTGTGTTGTTATAGTAACCAAAATGTGAGACAGTACTTTCACAGAAAGTATGTGTTTTCCCCTTGGAGAAGAGGGGAGCATATATTTGCCATTTGCTGCAGTGAGCTCAGCGTCTGCAGCAGTTGGTACCAGATGCATTGCAGACACTACAGCCTTGAGAACATATTTGTGATGTGGACAACTGCATTTAAACAGCAGCGGTTTCTAGATGAGTTCACTCTACTTCTGGCCTTTGCATGGAACATAAATATAGATTGCCTCATACACTATGCATATCCATCAAATTGGAAATAAAAGAGACCCTTGTAGATGGTAATACAAAAATCCTTGAAGGAAATGGGGAGAAAGTAATGAAATTTTCATTCCATATAATTTGGAATCTGACAGCCAACCCATAAATATTTGTTGTTAGGTGTAGAATATCTGCTTGATTCAAAAAGTTTATGTTACAGTCTATTAGCCCAGTAATTCAACAAATCAAATAATGTCCCACAATATCTAAAGCTAAATATAATGAAATGTGGCCTTCACACTACCCCCAGCTGAATGCAATTCTTTGAAGTGTTCATGGAACTCAAGTTTATGTATCAGCAGGGCTTTCAACAGTGTTATAATTGAGAGATTTTGGTTATTCAAATTATGAAATTTATTTTTTTAGAAAGTGTGGTAGACTGCCAATTTTCCTTTATATCTCCTCCCTCTTGCAGAGTAATAGAGATGCTATGTGAACAGAAAATTATAATGAACATTATTATTTCAAACTACACTACAATATGCAGTAAAGTTGGCCACATGACTTAATTTTTGACAAATGGAATTTGTAGAAATGACAAATCCTACCCCTACTAGGAATGACTAATGCTCATCACTTCACGGTTTACCCTCTTCTGGGAACTTCCATGCTGTCTTATACCATTCAGACAGAATGACACCTTGCAAACAATGAGCCCTTGCTGAAGTCATGGTGGGAATCTAACAAGCAAATTCACTTTTTATACAAACAAGAAATAAACTTCTTTTTTAAAGGTCGGCTCATTCCCCAATCTCTCAATCTCCTCAATCTCTCCCATTCTTATATTCACTTAATATGCAATTGAGACCATTCATGTATTTCTTATTCCATCCTGAATTACTTTTATATTTTTGTAAATATGTTACATTCACTACCTTGTGCCTCAGGTATAAACTTTTTTTTTTTTTTTTTTTTTTTAGCTTCCAACAAGAAACAATTGTGCTGCACTCTAGTCTTACTAAATTCTGGGACTAAGCCAAGCATATTCTTATCTCTGGGCATTTGTACTTGCTAGTCCACTACTTGGATCTACCCAGAGTATATGAATATATGTGTCATGCATTTCCCGTTGAAATGTTGTCTTCCATAACAGTCTTCTTTTACTCTATTTCATTCTAACTCTGTACTTAGATGTAATTAGCAAGTACATTAGACAAGAAATTTTGAAGAATTGCCAAGAGTCTATCAGAGCACACAGATAAAGTTTGGGAAAGAAAAGACATTAGGGTGATCTCTTAGAGAGCCTCATTTGGAGCAATTGGGCCGTTGTTCCTTTCTTCTCTTACAGTTAGCTGAATTGTGGGTAGTGGAGCATTTACCCATGGGGTAAAGTAAGAAAACTATTGAAACCTGGAAAAAAACCCCAAGGGTTCACATCAGTTAATAAATCCAGCAGGGATGACCAGTACTCAAACTCCAAAGACTAGCTACTGGGCTACATCTTTTAGTTTCTCTTCACAGCCACCACAAGCAGGCAACAATAGAGAGACTCTCAATACAAATATGAAAAAATAGGGCTGGGATTTAGCTCAGTGGTGCCACCTCTGTCTTGCAAGGGCAAGGTCCTGAGTTCAATTCCCAGTACCAAAAAAAAAGCAAGTATGAAAAAATAATTAGTAATCACTGACTACTTGAGAAAACCCAGCACTATTAGAAAGAGAAATCAAACATAAATATTAATAAAATGCATAAATAGAAATAATATTTATGAATATCCAATAGCATTTCTGAGGATGCTATATGCAATTTAAAAGCTAGAAATATTAGAAATAATAAAGTTGACTATCTGAAAATCAAGAGATAAGTTAATAGAAGAAAGAACAACTAATGAATTAATGGAAAATGAGAATTACAAACTAGTACAGTGGTGGCAAACCTGTGGCATGCATGCTGCAGTAGGCATGCTCTTTCTATTGGCACTCAAGCCAGGTCACCCCAGCTTGGCCCCAGCAGCTGAGCAATGGATAATAGCATACATAGGGGCAGTGTCAGTGCTTTGTGATAAGTGAGTTTTCAGTTACTGTTTGGGCACTTGGTCTCTGAAAGGTTCGCCCTCACTGAGCTAGAAGATTGTGTCAAATTTTTCTTCCAAAATGAATTTGAAATGAAATATTTGAAGACTATACACAGAATTTTCTTTTTTTTCTTATGGTCTTTTCATGTTGTTTTCTGACATTTGAGGTGAAGTATTTGGAAGCTCTTCACAGAATTGAATATTTCCTCCCACAGTCTTTTCATGTTTCTTTGGTCATCTTTTACTTATCAAATAATTGATTTCACCAGAAAGAGGGCAGATCCTGAAAGAAAGACTCCATTGCTCAGCTCTAAGTTTCAAAGTTCTAAGATTTGGATGTGTTTCTGCTATTTGTAAGCTCTTTATTTTGATTTATGTCTCATTTGACTGGCTTATATTAAGCATTTTTTTAAAAAGATGATACATGGGCAATGGTTTCAGTGCCTTGGTGTATGTGAGGATGTTGCTATTGTCAACTTGTGTAAATGAAGTCTGGCTCCTTGATTTGCATTGTTATCACTTGGGTTTGAACACCGCCATTTTTCATACGTAATCCATTTGTTGCAGAACAGAAATCTAAAGCCAGGTTGTTTTTTTCCCTTGGTAGGTAGGAGACCTAGTTGTTCTAACTAAACATTTTCTAGATAAGAAATAAATTGAAATGTAATTTTGAAATATATTATTTTAAGTATAAATTTTAAATACCAAACCTTGAGATGTTAATTGCAAGTATAGAGCACATGACAAATAGAATTTGTAATGTCAATCTATGTTATTTATTTTCCCTGACAGGTAGATTCAGTGAATTCTTTGGTGATACCAATTTATGTCATTTTTTATTTAAGACAATTTTTATTTATACTTTGAATTTGTATTTTTTGATTAGTTTATTATCCCAGTTCTCTTACTGTAGGGATATGATGATCTTTGTGTTGGATATCCATCATCTTTCTTATCTGTCATTCTTTCTTTAATTGTTTCCAGTGTATCTGTGAACTTTTTAAGTCACTGACCAGGCCATTCCTTTATTTTCTTAGTCTCTTTAATTTATTATCATGACATTCATTTTCTAAAATTCATGTTTTCCTACTTAGTGGTCTTAATTGTATGTATATTTATTTGTTATATACATCATTTTGTCAAATTCTTGCTGAAGATGTATTTTTTCTGTTCTGATTTGTTTGTTTAACTAGAGTGAAATTCTATTTAAATCCATTTGTTACAAAACATTATAGGTAGAATCTCTGTGATGCTCCTCATAATCCTCTGTGTAGTCAATGCTTGCTGAATTTTGACTCTGTACCAGGCACCGGTTTTGTACCAGGCACCAATTTTGACCAGTTTTCTAGTGGTAGAAAGTGGTAGAAAGAAAGATAAGAGGCCAGCCTCCAAGATTACACTGTAGCAGGGGAACTCAGATCTGAAGGTAAACCCAGAGGATTGTTTCTCATGCCCGCAATTCCTATGGAGAAGACGACATGCAGGGCTAGAGTAGAGCATGACTGACTGTAAGTTTTGGTTCATATTTAGTTAATATTAGGTACAGCTTTCTTGAGCATGCTAGAAACTAACATTATAGACTCAGAGTTTAGTGCTTTCATTGGCTATTGTTGCTCTATGGAGCTGAAACTCTGGGCAATCCACTGTAGATAATGTCATTTATTTTCTTCCTAAAACTGTTGTGATACATGATCATTAGGTCCATGCAGATATTTCTGATCAGTTAATGTTTAGCTGTCACTGTCTAATGAGAAGCCCAGGTCAGATGTCTAAGGTGATTTCCCTTCCAGCTCTGAATGTACTCGTGTTTGGAAGCAGTGTAGTCCTTTTTATGCATCCTAAAGACCACTTTTATTTTAGCATTAATCTAACAGAATTTAGAGGTACCCATGTTCATTCTTTCCTCACAACATCACACCATGCTCATGACCAACTGCCCTGGATATTGATTATTAGCATCTCCCCTTCAGCTGATTCAGAATTAGGTAAGATGGGTTTTCATTAATATTTGTTGCAGGTGATGGAGTTCTTTACTAAATTTGGAATCGTATTTTCATTGCTGTTTGGGTTTTTGTATTGATGTTAAAATCTTTATTTTTTAAAGGTAGTTGTATATGTAAGTTGGACTTTCTTATTTTAGAAATCCTCCTTCTTCAATATTTTCTACCAAATATTTTTATTTATACTGAGTTTACAAAGTATTTTTTCTAACATTTACTTACAATAGTATACCTGTAAGTCATCTAAGGAAAAATATAACAAGACTCAACTTTATGAAAAGCCTCAGAGATTGTTTGTTATGAGTTGATTTTATAAATGTCAGAAAAATAAAGAAGTGGAGGGCATAAAAATTTTATAGTAATGTATTTAGTACCTTAAGGGTTCATCATATTTCAGCAGTATTGAATATAAAAATATACACTAATGTATAATTTTCTTCACACTGTGAAAAAGTTATATCCCTCAATCACCATATAAAGAGTGGAGGGTAAGGAAAGATTAATCAGAGAAAATGTTAAAAGTATACTTTGATTTTCTGAATCTTAGTGCTACAAAAATTTTAAATATAATGAACAAGCCCAAGATTCTTCATATTTCTCATGCCTCCAGAAAACAGTTAAGATTCCACTACTCTTAATACAGAAAATATTCTCTTGAGAATAATGCTATATTCTCATTAATCCTATGAGAATATCACCTCTATTTGTCCTTTGTACTACTTTGGAGCAGTGATTTTAGGGGAAAAAACAGAATCTCACGTGATACTAAGACAAAAGAAGAAAATAATCTCTTAACAATTTATCTGCTTACCATGGCCATCATCAAATTGATATGATTGCTTTCAAGATACTCCATTGAGGTAAAGGAATAAAATATTAGAATCATTATTTAAATTTTCATACCTTTACAATTTATAGTTTGTACATATTATTCATTATAAGTTACTATAGTAGAACACACATTTAACTTGCAAATCATTAATTAAGTCCACATGTCTTGTGATTAAAACATTTTTACTAATGGATTATAAAATAGAGAAAAAACAGATATTATTAAATGCAGAGCAAATTCCTTCCTATCTTCCATTTAATTGCTTTTTCATTTTTGTCCAGAATCACTTTGTATTTGGGTGGGTCTCCTTATGGATTTTCTTTCCTGTTCACTATTATAGATGTCTACCATACTGTCCTGATCAGTGTAATTGTACCATAGGCCTTGGTGTTAGAGGGATTTATTCTTCTTTGTCAAGATTATGTTAGCTTGTCTAGATATTGTGCTTTTCCATACACATTTTACAATAAGCCTGTGTCTATAAAAAGACATTGCTGATACTCTGCTAGAAATTGAATTACATTTGATATCTTTACTGTGAGCACAAATAAATCTTCATTTACTTAGATTATCCTTAGATTTCTTTCATCAGCATTTTGTAGTTTCCAGAACATAGCTTCTGTACATGATTAGCTAAATTTATACCTGAATACTAAATGTTTCATTTATTTTGGAGTGATTGTGAATGGTATTGTGTTTTTATTTTGGTTTTCACATGTTCCTTGTTAGTATGTGGAAAGGTTATTGATTTGTGAGTATTGATTTTGCTGCTCTCACTTCTAAATTGTGTGAGCATTTCATATTCTTGATATCTCCCACATAATTGCATCATCTGGAGATTAATATAATTTTATTTATCCTTTTCTTAGTTGTACAATTTTTACACTTTAAAAAATCTTATTACAATAACTAGACCTTGGAGAACTATGTTGCATAAGATTGGTAAGTGCATATATCTGTACTTTGTTCCTGATCATAAAAAGAAACTATTGAATTTTTCATAATTAAATGAGGTTAACTTTAGGATTTTTGCATATGTTCTTTATCAAATCAAGAAGTTATCTTAATTTGCTTAGAGATTTTTCTATCATGAATCCTCATAAGATTTTGTTAAATGCTTTCTCTGTACCTGGTGATATCATCATGTGATCCATATCTTTAGTCTGTTAACATGCTCAGTTACATGGATTGCTCCATTTTCAAATATTTAACCAGTCTTGCATACCAGGAACCAATATTACTTCATCATGATATGTAATTGTTTTGTAAATATTGTTGGGTTCCTTTTGCTAAGTATTTGAGGATTTTTGCATCTATGTTCAGAGAGATTTTAGTCTGTAGTTTCTTTGCCTGGTTTTGATACTGAGGTGATGTCAGTCTCATAAAATGAGTTGAACTATGTCTGACTGCACCTCTTATAGTCTCTGGATTAGATTGCATAAAATTGGTGTATTGGTATTAATTCTTCCTTTAAAGTTTTATAGAAAATCTCCAGTGAAACCATGTAAGTGTGAATATTTCTTCTTCAAGAGCTTTTAAATTAAAATTCAATTTACTTAATGGTCATAGGACTATTCAGGTTGTCTATTTCATCTTGGTTGAGTTTGGTGCTTTGTGGTTTTAAAGAAATCAGTCCATTTTCTCAATGTTGTCAAATTTGAGTATAAAATTGTTCATAGTACTTCTTTATTAATCTTATTACAATTGCTATACATATAGTGATGCCTCCAGTTTTGTTGTTAATATTGAGTTATGTCCTCTATTTTTGTCAGTCTTGTTATACATTTATGAATAATATGAATATTTAAATAACCATATACAGATTTCTTTGATTCCCCTATTGATTTCTTATTTTCATTCAATGATTTTTGTGTTTTCTTTACAACATTTTGTTTGTTTTGAGTTTATTTTACTCTTCTGTTTCTATTTCAGTTGAGGGTTGAGAACTTAGCTTATATTACTGATTTGATAACATTGAGACTCAGATGCTGTCTGGTTGCACGTGAATAGGGTGGAAGGAAGTTCAGCACCACCGGTATTTGCCGGTATTTCCTCAGTTACAGTGAGGCACAGATCTGCACTGTCTCATTGTATCCAAGTAAGATTGTAAGAAAAACTCAGTACTGAGCCCTACTTGCATCAAAGAGGAGAGAAATGGTGGAATGAATTGTGCTTCATTTGTGTCTCCTCATTGTTGTTGTCAGTCTGCTAGACTAGCTCTGCCTCACACTACCTAGTTAAGTCTTGCTGAATGGTGTTAGATGCTCACCTGGCCCCTGCATCCTGCTGACACTGTCCTGGTCAGTATCATGTATTTCAGCTTCCCTCTTGGTCCTGCCCACCACCTGCTAGGGGAATAGTAGCATCATCTTCTTTCTTGGCGTGGGCAGGAATCCCATTCAAACCACAGAGATTGGAGGGAGTTGTGCTTTTACCCACAGGCAGGTGGCTAGAGCAAGGCAGGTATTGCCAAGAAATTTCTCCATTGTTAGGCTACCCCTTTCCATGTCCTTTGACTAAGGTAAAGGGGCTTTCCTGAAATTCTTTTTGCCTGTGCCTCTTAGTGCTTCTAGGTTGGAAGCATCTGCAGCTGAATGAGAGACACTAAGGAAGCCTTCAACAGTGAGTCATGCTTCAAGTCCCAAGCTCCTCACTTGTCTGCCTTCTTCCCACTTTGTGCAAAGCTCCTATGTTTACATTTTGTGTTTGGTCAAAGCTGCATTAATGGTAAAGAGGACCTGGGAGAAATGGGGCTATATCATCCTGGTGGAGTCAGAAATCTCTGCATTTCATTATAAGCTTCTTATCTCTGGAACCTCTTATTCCTTAACAAAACTTACTTTATTCACCTTGACAACTCAATGAAGAACTACTCATCCATCAAGAATCCACATAAATAAATCTCTAGCCAGATGTAGATATGTACTCCTCTATGTGCTCTCTGAGCCCTGTGAATACCTTATGTTTCCTGTTATATTATATTTGCTTGTGCTATCACATGTCCATTTAGATTGAGAGCTTCTCATAAGAATGAATGTTACCTTATTTGTCTTCACATCCCTAATGACTGGCACATGGTTTATGTCCATTCACTATTGAATGCTTCTTGCAGTTAATAGAGCTTTATCATTTTGTAAAAATGATTTATACTAATTATATCACTTGATGTCACAATTATTGCCTCAGTCTTGCACTAATTCTCAGAAACAGATTTTTGTGATTCTGATTTTATAAAGAAATTGAAGATGAATTTAATCACCACTGGAGAATTGTTGTCTATTCCCAATCCAGTAGAATTAAAACCAGAAACATCCTTGGGGCAGAAATAAGAAGATGAGGTATTGATCAAAGTTGTGTTGCCTTATCTGCGACTGTGTCAGTAGAATATCACAAAATGAAAGTAAAATATAAATTTCATTTATGTTTGTAATTGAACCTTTCCATCTGAATTTTAGTGAGCAGCTGGATGAACTAGAATAACTAAAAAGATAGTACCCCGAAATATGAAAAATCAGGATAACATTCACTCACTTTGATTAAAAATATACTAACATTGAATTGTTGATTTGAGGTGGCATTTGAAGTGTCCCTGGCTCATGCAAGTAAACTACATGTTTGACCTCAATCTGGATGCCTGATACTGCCTAAGTAGAGTGAATGTTGCTTGATTATGATGATATCAAGGCAATGAGCAAAGTTTTTAAAAATCCTCTTTTGGACAACATTTTAACTAAAACAAATATAACCCATTCCATAAAAATGTGTGGTCTGTAAGTATTCAAGCAATAACCAAACTAAATTCTATTTATGTTGGGTCAGAGAATCTTACATTAAAGCAAGTAGAGTCTTTAAATAAAGATAAAAAGTTCAGAGAGATTTAAAATACTAACTTTGTCATTTTAATTAATTTCTTCAAAATATTTTTTCCAGGTTATCTCAAAACAATGCTTAGATGGTATCTAAATAATGATATCTCTAAATAATCCCTGAGAGAAGCTGTTATAGTGTACACAGTGTTTGATACAGACTTTTATGTGATTGAACAATCTTAAAAAATCAAATTTCTTTAATTTTTGTTACCGTATATATTTCACTGTCATTTGAATGGCCTTTATGATCTTGTAACTCTTAAAACTCAACTTGTTTCTATGAATTATTTTTACCTTTGTTTAAAAACTTGTTCACCTTTCATCAGTGCCTAGTTCCAAGCTTTGTTTATTCCATTTTCATTTCCTCCTACCTTTCAGGTATTTACTTAGCTCGATGTTTGCAGGAATTCTATCTTTTCTCTATTACCACATCTTCACTCCATTTAGTTTCTCACCACCCCTCACCCAAATGCCTTGCAATTATCTTCTATTTTCCTGCCACCTGTCCTGCCCACTGACTGAAACAACTTCTACAACATTGCTCTAAAATTAGATCCAAGCACCAGGAGCACTGGAATTATGCAGAGTTGTTTTCACCTGGTTTCACAAAATAGTATGTGTAGAAGTGGAATATGCTTGTTAAAATGTATGCCTCCAGATAAATTTCTTGTGAATTAAAAACAAAGGACTACATTTGCATTTTTTGTTAAAGTCTTTGTTTGATGCAACACTTACAGCGTCTTACTTCCTATGCTGCTTCTAAGATGATGCCGTTATTTCTCTCAGGAAGAAGCAGTACAGTGCAGTTCACTAAGAATGTTAGCCCTGGAGTCCAACAAGAAGCAGCTCACACGTCAGACCTAACTCAGAGCTTTTCCACTGTCCACAGTGTTGTACATTTATTTAGTTTTTGGTCTAACCCATCTTGATCGTGTCTTTTTTCTCCTTTCACTGAAAGAGAAGGCACAATGAAGGAAGCGACTAGATTTACAGAACAAAATCTACTTAATAACAAATATATTTATCTATCTAGCAATATCTTGTGAAAGTGAACAGGAGATGAAATGTATCAGAGAGCAATTATTATCCTGCTTCACCCCACCAGGATACAGAATAACAAAATAGACTCCTGCCTAGAAATGTGCTCATGTTCTTAATACTCATTCATAAAGTAACAGTATTTTACTTGGGCTTTGGTGAAGAGTAAGATAGAAAAGAACAAAACAATACAAAAGTGATAAGAATTCATGACACATTTGGATTTAGATCAGGTCTCAAATTCTAAATCTTGTATTCCACATGTTTACAAGTTATGTAAAATCTTTGTACTTGGTTTTGCCATCTTTTATAATTGGGGTTCTAATAACTGTAGCTTCAGAAGTAATTGGTAATAACAATACTGGTTAAAATTTATTTTCAGTTCACTCCGTATCGGAATAAGCTGAGTGATTTACACACTTCTTTTTTTCATTTTATCTTTCAGCAACATTGCAGGGTAGGTTCTCTAATGATCAAAATGAGAAAACTTAGGCATATCTTCTCTAACCTTACTTCATTAAAAGTTAGCAAACGTGCAATTCAATTCAAATGCAGGACTATGTGATTTTGGAACGTGAGTTTGAACTTCCATACAATACTAGACTGGATTAAATGATAAAATCTATATGAATGAAAGCAATGCCCAGAATGTGTTAAGTATATGTCACTTTCTCTTCTGTATGTGTATTGATAATATTAGGACCTGTCTTACTTTCTCATCACTGAGACAAAATCACCAAACACCCACAACCAAAAAGAGGAAAGGTTAATTTTGGCTCATGGTCATGTCCAACATCAGCCAGCTCCAAGGTGGGATGGTATGGTGAAAGAAAAGATGCTCACATCATGGCAATCAGGAGGCACTAAGAGTAAAAGGAGGAATGGGGGAGGGAGGTACATTCTTCATTATCATTCCTCCAATGACTCACTTCCTCTGACTCGGCCCCTCCTCCCAAAAGCACATTCAGCTCTGTCTGATCCAGCAGTAGAGGATCCACTGGTGAGTATAGCACCCCCATAATTAAATCACCTTCCAAAAGCCCCACTCATGAAGCTTTGAGGGAACATTCTCAATCCAAACCATGACATTCTGACCCCACCTCCAAAGGAGTCACATGCATCTCTTTATGCAAAATGCCTTCAGCCCATCTCTAAGAGTTGCCAAGGTTTAAACAGTCTCAGCTTTCCTGAAGAGTCCAAGTGCAAACTTTCCTCTGAGATACAAGACAAACTCTTAGCTGAGAGCACCTGCAAAAATAAGAAAGAAAGTTAAACTCTTTCAACATACAATGGCATAGGATAAATATTCCCATTTCAAAAGGGAGAAATTGGGGATAGAAATAAATGGGAACAAAACAAGAAACCTAGGAGTACAGATCTTCCAGCTGCATGTATGGAACAAATAGAAGATGAGAATTCCAAGAGGCCAGGGTAGCCCTGCCCCTACATCCTTGCTGCTTGCAGCTTTCATTGGGGTGGTTGTTCTCACTGCTTGAATCTTTTCTCAGGTTTTCCACATTCCTGGCATCTCCAGCTTCCTGGGGTCTCCACTGCACTTTTAGTTTCACTTTCACAGCTTCATGCATTACTCTCTCAGGGGCACAGTGCCTGGACTTCTGGGACTTCTTCTGAAATCTGGGGGAAAGCTTCTCTGACCCCACAACTCTTGCCTTCTGCATGCAACCAGAACCTCATGGAAAATGTCAAGGTCTGCCACCAGCTCCAGCAATAGCCAGGCCCCCTTGGATAATGCCTGCAGAGGGCTCTAAGTGACTAGATGGCTGAGCACTGTGAACTGGTCCAGGGCAATTAATGCCCTAGGATGCCCTTCTGGATCAGTGTTCCCAGGGACTCTCTTCTCAGATGAAAGCTTTACAGTTTTTCATCCTTGAGCCTGCAAAGGATGAAGTTTGGTTGATTTTTGAGATGCTCTCAAGGCATCTTTCCTATTGTCCTGATGCAAAGTGCAGTTTCTTTTTTAATCTTTTAATATATGTTAATTTTTTTAGCAATCAAACTCTCCTCAGGCCACAGGTTCACAGATTCCAGTTTCACACTGTCCAATTTTACAGGTCCAAACTTTACAGGAACTTCCTTTCTGGCCACTAGCAAATTTTTTAAAAAAACTATTCAGCTCAGCTTTTTTGTCCTGCTTCTCATGGTAGATATGGTTAAAAGCTGCCAGATGTACCCATACCACAGCCTCAATATTTAGACTGCCTTAAAATTTCCTCTGCAAGCTTAATTAGTCTCTGGCCTCAAATCTCAGTCTCCCATAAAGTCTCAGGACATGACCTATATGTAGAAAAATTTTCTGCCAGGGCATAACACACATGTTGTCAAGTCCAACTGTCAATGGAATCCTTGATTCCAACTGAAACTTCCTGAGCCTGGCCTCCACTGTCTGCATTTCTATTGGCATTCTGGTCTGGACCATCAGTCTTGGCTTACTGCATTCTAGGGCTTCTCTAGCTGGCCTCTCCATAACTTTCTGAACTCCTTCTGTGAGACAGTTCCAAAGGCTTTTAAATTACATGGTCAGATATTAGTCAGAATAATGACCCCACTCCTTACACCAAAATACATCTTAGTCTCTTTCTCTCTTTTTTTTTTTCTCTTTCAAATTCTTTTATTGGTACATTTTAGGCATACAATACATTTACATTTCTCATTGGAAACTTGTACCTTTACATGATGCATCTTGGTTCTTACTATTTCCCTTTAGTCTGTTTCTTGTTGAGAAAATATATCTGACACTCACAAGTTAAAGGAGGAGAGTTTTATTTTGGCTCATAGTTATATTCTATGGCTGGCTGGCTCCAAGACATTAAGGCATGGTGGAAGGGTCCAGGTAGAGGAAAGCTGCTCACATTAAGGTGGCCAGGAGACGGAGACTAAAAGGAGGAGCTGGAGTGGACCTACCTCCATACAGCATGTTCAGTTCTGTCTGAATTCATCAGTGGATGAACTGACTCATGAGTGTAGCACCTCCATAATCCAATCTCCTTCCAAAAGCCCTACCTCTGAGCACATGAAGTTTTGGGGGGACATTTTGGATCCAAACTGTAACAGTAGCTAAATAATGAAATCAAAGTGATTTTTCTTTTATTTTTCAGACTCATATATCAATAGGTCTACCAAAGTTTTAAAATATTTTTAAGGGCCAAGGATTTAGCTCAGTGGCACCATGCCTGCCTGGCAAGCACAAGCTCCTGAGCTTGATCCCTGGCACACACACACACACAAAAGATATTAAAAATGGATGAGGGAACAATCAAAGAGAATGTTTTGGAAAAAGCAAAGAATCAAATGACTTTAAGAAGATGATACATGTTGACCAACAGATGAGAGAAGAGGAAGTACTTTGTCCCATACATAAGTTTATACATTGAAAAGTTATTTTTAAAAAGAAATATTTTGTATAATTATTTTCATTGATTTTACAGACCCTTTGTTGCAAAGTTATTCATTTTCCAATAGATATTAAATGCCTTATTTCCCAAATAAAATTGACTTTGAGTTGCTATGACCTAGTTTATTTCTATGAGCCATATTCCTGGGAACTCTTTAAAATTGAAAATGTTCAGTTCTTCATTAACATCCTGATTCACACATCCCTGGTGTTGTTACAGCTGCTTTATTTAGAATAGGTCCATTATTGGAAAAGCTTTGGTGGGATCAGAAGCTAATGTTCTCCTGCTTCACTGGACATATGCTGAACAACCAGAAGTATTCACAACCAAAAAGCAAACAAACAAAATGCTTGATAAGTACAATAAAGGTAATAAAATTAGATATTTCTAGATTTTTGGCAAGATAATGTATTAATGTCCAGTCATTTATAAAGCTAGGTGAATAGAACTTGCTATGATTGTTTCATTAACTTGCTACTTAGCAGTTCTACCTGGACCTGTTATAAATATAAATCTATTGTTCTTAGTCAAATAATAATCTCCACCTCTCTCCAGATCTAACTAGTATCTGAGTATAGACTCCATATTATAGTTCCCTAAATATCTCATTCTAAACTATGCAGTATACCACCTTTTTGCTATGAGAATAGGCTTAGCAAATCATTGGGTTAAATACTTTCATATTCTAGTATAGATCTTCCCAGGCTTATGTTAAGTTATATCTTGTTAAGCCTATCCTGTTATTGATAGTGTGCCTTAGTCCCTTTCCCAGTGACTGGACACACTATCTGACACTCACAGCTTAAAGGAGGAAAGGTTTCTTTTGGCTCATGGTTTGTAGAGTTTTCAGTTCATAGTTGGCTGGCTCCAGGGCAGAGGGACATTGAAGAGGAGAAACAGTTGATGGCAAGGCAGGGCAGGCAGAAGGCAGCCAGCAATGAAGTATCAAATGGCAAGCGGTTGGCAAGAACAGCAGCTGCCCTTTTTCTGTCCCTTATATTCTGTCCAGACTACATGCCCTTAGTGTGGGTAGCATTCATACCCAGGGTGGGCCTTCCCATTATCCACACCCAGAACTATGCCAGACAAATCAGTGGACTAATTTAGTAACCACACACCTTTAATCCCACTATTAAATATTCCAGATCCAGCCACCTCTGAAAAGCCCCACCTATGACTGCATGAGGCTTTGAAGAGACATTTAGACACAGACATAGGACCCATATTAACCCATCTCTTCTGCCAGACCCCACCTCCTAAGTGCAAGTCAGCTCTGAGCCTCATAACCCCATCACCTTCCAAAGCCCTGCCTATGAGCACATGAGGCTCTTGGGGGACATCTAGGTAAAAACCATAGTATAAATAGAAAAAAAATTAATACATCTAGACTTCTGAGCATCATAGCCTAACAATATGATCGTACACTGCAGAGTCTCAGTTGTTCACCCTCATCCTTTTGTGATAGACTGGAAGAGGTGGCTTGATGCTACCAGCTAGCATTGCCAGTGTCATACCACATTGGCTAGCCTGATGTATTCATCTGCTTTCTGTTGCTATTAGTGAATACTAGAGAATGGGTAGTTGAAAAAGAAAACAGGTCTATTTGGGGTCACCGTTCTGGAGGCTGAAAAGTCCAAGAGCACGGTATTTGCATCTGCTCAGCTTCTGGGGACACTATGCACCTTCAAGTCAGACAAAAGTCAGTTAGAAGACTGGAAGATGGAGAAGAGGCAAAACATAAGGGCCAGCCACACTTTCTGAAAACCCACACTAGCAAATGTGAGCCCAGTCCTCTTAGAAAGGGATTGATTCTTCTCAATGAAATAATCATGCCATGAACGCCCCACGGCCTCCATACAGTTATGTTGGGGATGACATTTCAACATGAGTTTTAGAGGAGACAAACCATATTCAAACCATACCACATGGGGAAACATCAAAACTCAAAGTAGTTTCTACTGACCCACATCACTTTCACACCCTTCTCATGTGAAAATCTAGATTCCACAACCATAAGTTGGGGACTACTAATTCACTGTTTCTGAAATGTTGACAGGTTATGTCAGTAATCACCACAGAATCTAATCTTGCTCTATATTTATCAATAAAAACTCAACCTGTTTGCATTTAGATGTCCATAACATCTACAAAATATGAATAAAGGAATTTCTGAAAAGAGCAGTTAGTGCAGTTATTATTTAAAATTATATGGATCGATAATATGGTAAAGTGTGCTGCTATGGAGATTGTACCCTTCTCCATAATTCATTTTCCTCTTATTGCTTGGTAATGGATCCTAAATCCCAAACTTGAAGCTGAAAACAGGGTTGGCCTGCCACACTGGCCACGTAACTAATTGTGGGCCAGTGGAGTGCAAGTGGAAGTAATGAGTCCAGAAGGTGTCAGGTTCCTGGTCACAGGCTGCCTGCCCTGGTCTGCCACCCTGTCTTGCTCCCCAATAAACAAGAATGCAGATATGGAGGACCAGCTTCAGCTGTGGGGACCAGCATATGACCGGACATGGCAGGGTAGAAAGCACTAAGTCCTTGTATGGTCTTGAAGCAGGGCCTTCCTACCCATCTAGGTCTATTATATGACAGAGAAACACATTTTTTTCTAAGCGACTATTTCGTTAAGCAGCCATAATTTTAGATTTCTTTGTCACAACACTTTAACCTGTACTGTTTTACCATTTTTCTCTCATTTAATCTTTAAAATAGGCAGATGTTATGAGTCTTATCTCCATGTTACTTACTCCCAAGACAGTAGGCTAGGTAATGATTGAGATATTGAGCTCATATACAGTGGAGGAAAGTTTTCTCAATATAAAAAGCATGCCTTTTTAAACCACCATATGATCTTATTTTTCTAACTTTATCCCCCCTCCCTTTCCCAGGTAATTTGCTCTTGAATAGTTTTTCTCTTTGGGTCTTAGGTGTCTGGCTCCTTTATGACTTCCCTAGCTTCTGTCTTGCTCTTTCAGCAGTTCTCCTCAATCATTCCTGAATTCAGCATTTCCCATACCTGCAGTGATGAGGGGTCTTTGATTTGTAATGTATACATTTTCAGAGTATATAATTGAAAAAAATCATTGAGGAGGTTTCATTACTTTTTCCATGAGTTCATGGAAACTAAACAGAAATAAATGTGATTGCATTAAAAAGATTAATTCAATGAAATAAATATTCTCTGCTTCTAGTAGGGATAGTGATTGGAATCTGGCTTACTGCGCACATTGAAGACTTCTATTCCTGGCTCAGTCTTCTCCACCACACATCCTCAGTAACATATCAATGCTCTCTAAGGAAGCTTCAATCTCAGTTGTTTCTCTCGTAACCTCTGATGTCTATTTCTTCCACCTCACCTCAGTCATGTGCTCCTTGGCTATATATTGGATACTGATATAGTCATCATCAGCAACTGAGCTCTTAGATCTGCATTTCAAATATTTTAATGTCTACCCTTAATTTTCCATACTTCTAAGATAGTTTCTCTAAACCACATCTTCTTTAATTCTTCAACTTCACTGAGACAAACCGTGGACTCCACCCTTTCTATCTGTGCTAGTTAGCTGCTTTTGTAACACAATAGCTGAGATAATCAACTTACAAGGAGGAAAGGTTTATTTTGGCTTGCAGTTTTTGGAGGTTTGAGTCCATAACCAAATTACTCTGTTGTGTTGGTCCCATGGTACCACTGTGCATCATGGTGGAAATACCTCAAGACGAAGTGAAAGAGCAAGTGACCCACATCCCACAATTCCCCTTGGGGACACATTCCCAGTGACTGGACTCACTAGGCTCCACCTCTTAAAGATTTCCACTACTATCCAAGAACATCAAGCTAAGAATAAGATTTTAATTTAAGAGCCTTTGAGAAATATCCAAATTGAAACTACAGCATTCTACCTCTGGCCCATAACGGGCCATGCAAAATATTTTCAGTCCATCCCCAAAGTCTAATCATTCCAGCATTTGTCAGAAGTACAAGTTCAAAATCTCTTCTGAGACACAAAGCAAACTCAGCAGTGAGCTCCTGAAAACAAAACAAAAAAATAATGAGTTGCATATTTCTAACATATAATGGTAGAAGCACCACAGGGTGAACATTCCCATTCCAGAATGGAAGAACAGGAAAATAGTAAGGATGGGTTTGACCAAAAAGAGACTAATCTACCCAGAAGGGTAACATTAAATCCATTCATTAAGTCCATGTCTAGCATCTGGAGCACCTGGTGAGAGGTAGCCTCCCAGGGGCTTGGTCAGCCATTCCCAATGGACTTGCTGGCTGCAGCACACACAGTGTCTCTTCCTGGATGGACTCTGCAGGCTGACAGCCCCTTCTCTCTGGCCAGGGTTCCCTGTTCCTGGCATCTCTATTTCCTTGGGATCTCCACTGCAGCTCTGATCTCACTCTTGCAGCCACACATTATGCCTATCAGGGGTCTGCTTGCAGAGACTCTGAAGCCAGGACACAAGGTCTGGCCTGCTAGACCTGATGCAAGCCTCTGTGACTGCATAACTCTTGCATCCTGCAAGCCCGTAAACCCAGCACCATGCAGACAAGGCCAATATCTATCTGCTGTTAGTGCGAGTCATACTGGGGCCCATTTGAACTGTGGCTAAAGCAACCTTTGAGTCCCTTGCTGGCTTACACAGTCCTAGGCAGGCAGAGGACCTTGGAACTTTTCTCTCTAAAACCCTGCCCTGCAGTTGCTGAAATAATTTGCACTTGCACATCTTTGAGCCTGGGTCCTGCTGGTTTCTCAGATAACCTCCAGTCATTTCTTACTCTCCTGGCACAAAGTGCTTGACTTTTTTATCATTTTATTTTATTTTATGCAGTTTAGGGAATTGAATTCAGA
>NW_028258502.1:23393-46217 GCF_053883595.1 Heterocephalus glaber | reverse complement strand
ACATGGATTGCACCAGCACCCGACTGTCGGCACGAGAGCATCACACGGCCCCCAGCCTGGCCCACCCTGAAATCTGCCTCCGTCCCACTCAGCAAGCCCTGAACTCAAGACTCAAGAAGAAGGGCCACCCTCTCGCCCCTGGCTACCTCATGTCTGGGGAACCTGGCGCTAAGCCATGCGTAGGCAACCTGCTTCTGGGTACGGGGTTCTTACATAGCAGAGCAGCTCCCTCGCTGTGATCCCATGAAACTCAGCCCTTGATACAAGGGTTTGTTGAAAGAAAGAAAGAAAAGAAAGAAAGAAAGAAAAGAAAGAAAGAAAGAAAGAAAGAGAAAGAAAGAAAGAAGAGAGAGAGAAAGAAACGAGGGAGGGATGAATGGAGGAAGGAAGGAAAGAGGGAGGCAGGCAGGCAGGCAGGGCCAACCCATTACGAGGAAAAACCAATCATGTGAGGAGTGGTGGCCCACGCCTGTCATCCCAGCACTAGGGAGGCTGAGGCAGGAGGATCGCCAGGTGTTCAAGGCCAGCCTGGGCTACATAGTGAGACCTTGTCTCAAAAACAAAAAACAAAACGACAAAGGGTACTGATTGGAAAGGAAGAAGTGAAACTGCCTTCATGGACAGAAACACAGTTGTGTATTTAGAAAATCCAACTTAAGTCTACGAAAGAGCTACTGGGACCAATCAGTGGGGAGCTAATGTCACCCAGGCCTTAGCCAGAGTCCTAGCACTTTCTTCACAAATTTGAAACAAGGTCAGGAAGCCAATGTTGCTACTCTTGTGTCTCAGGTCATGCATTTATTATACAAATGCTACTAAAATACTAAAAATATATATTCTAGTTGGGCGCAGTGGCTCACGCCTATAATCCAGCACTGGAGGCTGAAGCAGGAGGACCACAATTTAGGGCCCAGCCTGGACAATTTAGCAATTTAAAGAGACCCTGTCTCCAAAAATGAGGGGGGGGGGAGAGAACTGAGACCCGCGGAAGGTGGTGAAATGCTGAGGCGGCAGAAGAGAGAGGACACGGAGGAAGAGGCACCCAGGGAGGGCTCCTGGAAGAGGAGGGAGACACTGCCACCGCGACTGGGAGCCCAAACATCTGGCACAGCAGCTGCTGTCAATGGAGCTGGAAAACCTCTTGGCAAAAAGTCCAGGAAGGGGCGCGGGGAATTGCAAAAGGCAAAGTAAGCATCGGAAGGAGACCCTACACTCAGGTCCACACATGGGTGTGTGTGAGGCCTCCAAAACGACTGAAGTTTTTGAGTTTTTTATTTCCTGTTTGTCGAGGCAGGGTCTCTCGATGTAGTCCAGGCTGGCCTTGATCTCACTATGTAGCCCAGGCTGGCCTCGAACTCGCAGCCACCTTCCTGCCTCAGCCTCCGGAGTGCTGGGATGACAAGCAGTCCCCACCACGCCTGCTGCGGTCATAGTTCTAGAGCTTAAGTCCAAGCTCAAGGCCTGCCTCCCTGTCTGCAATCCACTTGCTGGCTTCCGTGCTGGCTCCTGCCCTTCCTCTAAAGGTGCTAACTCCTGAGGCGCTCGCTCCTGAGCACCCCCTTTTCCGCCCCATTGCGGGGACGCATGCGTCAGCCCACAGCATCCTGGCCTGGACTCAGGCCACGCCTGGGTCTCCCCCACCACCTGCTGTCGCCCTGGGGGCACTGGCTCTGCCCAGGCCGCGAGTGTTCCAGCCAGCGTCCCGGGCGCAGCACACGACCTCTTTTCGTGCTTTCTCGGGAGGGGACCTGGAGCCCTGCGCGTGGAGGAGAGCGTACCGCCCGCGCCTCTCACCAGGACCAAGGGAGCCAGTTCTCTTCAGACGCAGATATTAGATACTTTCAAAAGGTAAATAAATAATGTTTTTTAAAAAAGAAAACCAGGCCCGGGGATTTAGCTCAAGTGGTGCCGACGCCTGCCTCGCAACGACAGGGTCCCGAGTTCGATCCCACCGGTACCAAAAACAAAAGAAAGAAAGAAAAATACTTCTGGGGACCTAACTCAGTGCAAAGGCCCTGGATTCAATCCTCAATACCGCAAAACTAATGAGAAAAGGAAAAACTGGAAACAAAGTCTTGGTACATAGGGAGGGGCTGAAGGGAGGGCAGGGGAAGGGGAAAGAATAAGAACCGAGATACATCACGTACAGGTACAAGATCCCAAGGATGAATGCAACTTATTGTGTACCTAACATGTACCGATGAACTTAATGGATAAAAAAAAAATCCTTCCCAGCACTCAGGAGGCTAGGAGGAGGAGGATGGCTGCGCGGTTCCAGGCCTACACAGCGAGACTCTGTCTCAAAACACAAGAGAAAAACTCCAAAATGCCCATGAGAGTGAGAGCTGAATGAAGGCCCACTAAGTTCCCCTTGGGCGCCGCGGACCGCTGGGGGGGGGGGGGCGGGGCGGCGGAGGAGGATTGGCGGCATCGCAGCTTCAAAGAAACCCAGACGCTGGGCGAGCAGCTCAGGTTTATTTTCGGGGTGACCGCCAAGGACTGGACTGCGGCCCAGGGCATCTCTGGGCTGCGGAGCGGCTGCTCCGGGAGGCTCAGGCTGCGGGAATCAGGATCAGGGTCGGGGGGCGCCATCTCCGAAGGCTTCGCGTCCTAGGTCGGCGTCAGTTGTCTAGGAGGAAGCGAGAAGGGCTCGGGATGGTGGCCCAGGGCCCCGCCCGCCCGGGAAGGCACCGCCCCCTACGAAGCCCTCGGGCTTCCGGCGCCCGCCCCATGCCCCAGCCGGCTGGACGGTTGCTCACCCCGCCTCCGCCTGTGGCGTCCCCGCTGGGCCCATCGTATGTGGCACCACAGCAACAGCCGCGTGGGCCTCTCCGCCCTCGCCATGGCCTCCGGGAGGGTCCAGGCGGCCGGGATCACGAGCGTCATCGGGATCACCGGGATTCCCGGGCCCGCCAGGAACTCGGGGCCGCCGGGCCCGCGGGCCCGCCGGGCCCACCAGGCCCCTCAGGACCACGAGGCTCCTCAGGGACCACAGGACCACCTGGCCCAACCTGGCCAGCGACAGCACCCGCCTCAACCACCGCAACAGCTTCCCCTTCTTCTGCTACCGGCACGTCTCCTACTTCGTCAGCCTCAGAACCCATCTTGAAGAAGGCCTCGTCCTCCACCGACCTGCTGCTCCAGCAAGAAGACCCCGCCTCCTAACGCGCAAGGTACTTGGGAGGTCCAAGGCGCCTGCGCAAACACACACTTGCGAAGCCTCCTAGCCAGTGACTGGTTTACAGACATACACACACACTCACACTCACACACACTCACACACACACATACACACACACACACACACACGGAACAACAACGAATGAGGGCTCCCTTGAGAAGCTCTCCCTGTAGACCTAAGAAGCCTGCACAAACAGATCCCCTTAGGCCCATGTGAAGAGGAGTCAGTGCTGTTATACCCTGGCCCTTAAAGCTACAAGGCTGCCACTCCCATGTGCGCATGCCCTAATACCTTTGACATGTGGCTGGTTCCCGCCGAGCCCACCCCCTCCTCAAGCCCCCAAGCATCCCAGAAAGACCATGTGGTGCCCATAGGGGCCGCCCCACCCATGGGCACTGTGCAGGCTCATCCCCCATCACAGAGTTCCGGCGGCAAAGGGTGCTTCCAAGCCAGCCTGTCCAAGGCCATCTGTCCCCTTCCCCACACAAGAGGTCCAGGCCTGGGGACACGATATTGGGCATGTGGATCCCTGCCAGTGCCGGTCTTCAGGATTTGCCCAGGATACTTGCGCCTTCAGTGACATTCGTCACTGTCATGTCCCATCGTGTCGTCCTGAAGCCAGATCTGGGGAACAGTCTTCTGACTCATCAGCCTGGCTTCAGGTGCCTGGGCCCTCAACTGGCAGGTGACTCTGTGTCTACTTTTGTGTCTGGAGGTGGTCAAGTGGACAGGGGAGGAACCACTGTAGGTGGGAGGTGGGGATGGCACCGCCGGGGAGCCCTGGGCCTCCACACGGGGACACAAAGTATGGCACCAGGTGGAGACAGGACCCCAGCCAGGGCCTGGTGAGAGGAGAGGTCCTTCCAATGACAAGATTGTTGTTCAGAGGGCGGTGTTAGCTCAGTGGCGGTGATTTAGCTCAGTGGCACCGCACCTACCTCGCAAGTGCAAGGTCCTGAGTTTGATCCGCGATAGAGCACCCCCAAAACAAACAAACAAACAAACAAACGTGTAGAACACAGCCCACGGAGAACAGGGCATTGAGGATACCAAAGAGCTGGCATAAAAGCACACCCTGTAGTGGCTTGAATTCTCTGGTCTTCCTTCAAAGTCCTGAGATTGGCATTGGGTGGAGGAGAGGTTAGAAGACACAGCTCTCACAAACAATGGGCTGGACACAGAGCTCATCGTTGTCTTCTTGCCCATGGATTCATCTTCATTTTCACTTCGTCTTTGTCCTGTGTTCCTTTTCTTGCCTTTTCAGCCACAAGAGCTCCATTGTACTATATCACGTTTCTGTTGGTTGCTGTGGGACACCTCCCCCCCCCAACTCCTCCCAGTTTGTGTGTGGCACCTTGGTGGAGAGGGCAAGATGCTGTCTTGCTGGCATCTGTGGCCTCAACTGTGTCCTCAGATCAAAGGAAAGAAATGGCTGGAGGGGCTTCTCAGAGGAGGGGGCCCCTGGGCATTTTCCCGTGTGTTTATAGGACACTGAACTGTCAGCCTCTCCCATAGCTTGCCCTCCGCAGGGTGTAGGGATACACGGGGTCGTTTCCCAGGCACCTCCAGCACCACAGAGAGCCACCAGCCTTTGTGGCTAGTTGCAGGATGGAGCGCGGAGTGCACCTGAGGGCCGTGCCAGCAGAGGAGCCTGCTGCTGGGATATGCCCGGATGACTGGTGGCTCCTCGGTCCTCCTGCACACATTGGTGGGGCCCTGCTTTGTTTCCCTAGCAGTCAAGAGGAGGGGGGATGGACAGGTGTCTCAGGCCACGTCCCCATCCTCACTCTCTCCCTTGTGCACACTCAGCCCCGGCTCAACAGGAGGGCACCACGGGATGGCAGAGACGAATGTGGCTGCCGGAGCAAGTGTCCTGGGCAAATCCCGAGGACGACGGGCACGGGCTGGGATCCACATCCCCACTGTGTCCCCAGGCCTGGACCTCGTGTGCGTGTGTGTAGGGGACAGGACGGGCTGGGCCCGTGGCCATCTCCTCCCCCATCAGAACTCAGCGATGGGGGATGGGCCAGCACAGGGCTCACGGGTGGGGCTGACCCTGCGGGCATCGGGGGGTCCAGCGGCATTCCGGGGTGTCCAGGCCCGACCGAGGCAGCGCCTGTTCCTACCAGGGCTCTGGAGAGCCTGGCAGATGCCCCCGTTACGGAGCTGGGTCTCCTGACGCCTCGGTCCCTCTGTGGCCAAAGGGGTCTGTGGGACTCGGGGCTGGGCCAGCTTGGAGGGGATCAGACACTTGCGGGGCCATCGATGGGAGGCAAGGGACAGCCCTTTGCCTGGCAACCAAAAACTAGTTGAAGCAGGAAGACCAGGTTGGGGGAAAGCAGCCCACCCTGAGGGCCCATTGGCGCAGGCGCCGTGGGCATGTCGTGGTGCACTGTGGGTCTGAAAGGGGTGGGGCTTCATAGGCGCCTTCTTCCCCTCAAGGAGTGCGTAGCCCTCATCCTCGTCGTCGGGGCGGGCTCTGAGGGGACGAACCGAGACACCCATGCAGGCCCCTTACCACGGCTCCAGTGGAGCAGAGGGCCATGAACGTGACCAGGGTGGCACAGTTTCACGGGGTTGTCCAGATACCTCGGGGCCCATGGCCCTTTGGGGAGATTGTGCTCGTGGTCAGCAGCCCAAGGATGGACCTGCATGAACTGTATCCTTCCTGACGTGGCCGGCGTGGCCCAGAACGTGGGGGGACAGAGAAGCGTCAGGAGAGGGGCGGCTGGGACTCAGCGGCGCAGGGATGGAGAGCAGGAGAGGCGAGGCTGAAGCCGGAGGCCCGAGGGCCGGGCCCAGGAGCAGGGCTGTGGTCCGGGCCAGGGAGAGCCGGGCGGGCCGAGGCGGGGGAGGCAGAAGCCTGCAGAGAGGAGGCCTGAGGCGCCCAGGATGTGGGGCAGCTGCAAGGCGGGGGTGTGAGGGCCTGGCCGGTCCGGGGGCCGGTCCCTACAGCACCGTGCCTTGACCACTCTCTACACACCAGCACCACTCCAGGGTGCCTATTCCTTTCCCAGGATGAGGGCGTCCCGAGGGACCTTGACCCTTCTCAGAGAACACGTTGACATTCGCAGGGAGTTCATGGTGGATGGCAGTTTGTTGACTGTGTCAGTCCTGCAAGGCGCTGGGGCTCTGGGGCCCTGGGGCTCTGGGGCTCTGGCCCCAAGCAAGGGGGCGGCTGTTAATGGACACAGGGAGGAGCCTAAGTGTTAGGACCAAACAGGGTGTGGGCTGTAACCTAGCTAAGAGTCCTGACTATTGGCTGGAGTTTCCTTTCTCTCTTTCAGGGGATGGGTTGACCCGGACCGTGACAGCCTCCAGACAGTGTTCAACCGCTTCCTCGACGACCTTGCCCTGCTCTTGCGGACCATGCGGTGCTTTGGGCCCCCATTTCCCCCCATGTCTCTGCCAGACAAAGGGGGCTGAAGCCCAAACGCCCATGCCAGACAGCTCATCCTTCCCTAGGCCCTAAATTCCTGAATTAATCATCACGTCCTTCTTAGACCTTAGTTTTTCCTGCCTTTGCTAGTTACTCATTGGGTGCTCGGGGCCCACTTGTTTTGTTTCCCTGTTGTTGTACAAGACACAATGAAATGTGTGTCACTGCAGAAAATAAAGCTGAGCAATGATTCCATGCCTGAGTTTCTTTAGCTGAAGCATCTCCCTACTCTAGCTTTTTCCTCTGAGGACAAAGGCAACTGCCTGGGGGGGACACGTAGTTACAGGTGGAGGTAGAGGTGGAGTTAGTTAATTCAACAACACCTGGATATAAATAGCCCAGAGGACAGGAGTATTCACACCCATGGCCAGGAGGTCAGGAGAGCAAGAATATTGTGCTGCTGGACTGAGGGGCTTGGTCCTGCACCTACTCCTGCAGGACCCAAAGCAAGGCACTAAGGAAGTGGGCTCCAGTGGGCTGAGGGCATCGTGGCCTAGTAACTGACTCCAGGGGCCTCACCTCAAACTTCCTGCATGGGGCTCAGCCCCCGGGACCTAGGCTCAAACCAGCCCTCGCCCTTGGCGGGAGGACAGCTCAGGAACCAGGAGCGTCTTCCTCACCATTTCTACCACCCTTGGCTGATGCTGGTTGGGGAGGCTACTGACAAGAGGCGTCTCTGTCCAGGGTAGTGAGAAGCTGGGGAGAAGAGGCCCCTTTGCCAGGCTGAGAGGAGGGTCCAGTTCCTCCTGTGCAAAGCCCCCAGTCCCCAGCCACCTCAGCTCATCCTCCCCCCAGAACCACTGCTCACTGCTCATGGTTCCTCATGGTTTGGTGTCAGTGGATTACAATGGATTGATCTGTCTCATAGCGAGTGGAGTCTCCTGTGAGGCAGGAGTGGGAGGGGAGCAAAGTCCTTTCCCTGTCACAAGAAATTTGGTTCATTTGCACATGACAGCTGTCTCAGGTTATAAAGACAGTTGCTGGGTGAATGTCCTTGAAGAAATGCTTGTTTCCTTCAGGTTGTTTTCTTAATAAAGTTATTGTCCACAAAGACAACATATACAGGAAAACAATCAAAAGGGAGCATGGAGGTGAATGGAGCCCTGGGCAGGGATGGAGCGGGAAGGGGTCATGGAGGCTCCTGGTGTAAGAGTCTGAATATGTGGGGAAGGAGAGGTGCCCCTGAGGTAGTAGGACTCAGTGCAGACCCCATCATGACCACCTCTGTGTAAGGCGCTGTGCCAGGGAAGCATGGTGGGGAGGCCAGAGAGGGTGGGAGGAGGTGTGGAGGACAAAGATTTGTTGAAGCAGGACCTAAAGTAAAATAAGCCTTGGGAAGTGCGCCCCACCTCGGATCACCACCGCCACCGCCACCACCACCACCTCCTCCTCAGAGCTGTAACTCCTTATTCTGTGACAGATAAAGTACACAAGGTTCTTGGCAACAGAGTCCAGTGACGACCTGACTTCCCAGGAACCTGCCTTCCTTCAAGGCTGGCCTCCCCGCTGCCCCAACCCGGTACTCATAGGGCAGACAGTTACATTCCTGTAAATGAGATCTTTGAAAACCTTAAGGAACTGTATGGCCTTAAAAGATACAGATGAGGGCCTGGGGTTTAGCTCAGTGGCACTGCGCCTGCCTCCCAAGTGTAAGGTCCTGAGTTCGATCCCCACTACCAAAAAAAAAAAACATAAAAAGCATACACATGAGATTGGCAACCGTGTCCTGTAAACAAAGTTCATGACGCCCTGTTCTCACAAGATTCACAAGAAATGAAACTGTCATCGTGTGAGATGTGACTAAATTGCTTTTTTTTCTTCTTTTTTATTTTTGGTTCCGGGGATCGAACTTGGGTCCTTGCACTTGCGCAGCAGGTGGTGAATACACTGAGCTAATTCCCCGGCCCTAAATTGCCTTCTTTTTTTTTTTCTTTAGTTCTTTTATTGGTACATTTTAGGTATACAATTCATTTACATTTATCATTGGGTGTTTGTACCTGTATATGATATATCTTGGTTCTTAGTTTTTCCCCATCACCTGGGCACCCTAAATTGGTTTTTATTTGCTTCTGTATCCTCCTTACACACCCCCTAGTTTCATGTCACTAGAAAGACCACACACCCCCCTTGATCAAATATATAAAAGCTGGAACTTCTCTTTGTTCAATGCTTTCCTTTGGACAACAGTCTGTTGAGTCAGTGTACACCTTAAACCTGAAATGAATTCTCCCAAACCTCATTGGTCTGTGCTGTCTCTTGGAAATAGTATTTCCTGGGAATTTTAAAGGTAAAAATGCGGAGGAGTACGTGAGATATTTTGAGATCCAGTCAGCCCTGGACACCAGATGTCATAATAAGGTCATACTCTTCAGAGGTTGAAAAGGAAAGCCAACTCGGAAGGTGATCGTGAGAGTCACTGCACTGCAGCTCTGCCTGAGCTGCTGACCTCACCACGCCTCTGCATCCCCTAAGAGCAGTCTCCTCGGGTGGGGACTTAGTTCAGTGGCACCTTGCCTAACAAGCGCAAGGTCCTGAGTTGGATACCAGGTACCCGGCGGGGGGCCGGGGGAGATAGGTCTCCGTGAGCCTTCCTCCAGCCTTCCCTGAGAACCCAGAACCCACCCACTTGCCCCTGCTTGGAGAGTTTCCTCCTCCGCCCTCTCCCCCAGGTGTCCCCTTAACCCTTGTGTCTCAAGATGTATAATGTCATCCTTTCTGGTTTTATCTTTAAAACCTCCTTCGCCTCAACCTCTTTGGCTGTGCTCATAGTGCACCGAGGCATGCACATTCCTATTGCGAGGCTATTCTATCCCCTATAAATGCCATGATGCCTTAAAGATGGGCAGGGGCTGGCTCAGGCCTGGGGCCCTGGGGCCTAAGCCCCCTGTAGGGTGTCATGGGGCAGGCGCTAGGGGCTGGCACTCGGCTGCCTTCTGAACTTTGGTTTATGGTAGTCAAAGGGAGAGGGTGACAGGACCAAGTCCCCCACTCCAGCAGTTCACCAGCCTTGCACTCTGACCTCGTGCCCATGGGTAGGTATGCTCATGTTTTCTGCATTATTGATATTCACCTGTTGTTGAATTTACTAACTCCACCTCCGTGTGTAAATGTGTATCCCCCGTGGGAAATTGCCATCTGTCCTCAGAGCACAAAAGCCAGGAAACAGGAAGGTACTGTAACTGAAAGAAACTCAGGCACGGGATGATTGCTCAGCTTCATTTGACTTATTTATGTTCTGCAAACATTTGACCATGTCTCCCACCCACCAACATGAAAACACAAGTGGGCCCCGGGCATGCCATGAGTGATTATTAAAGGCAGAAAAAATGAGGATCTGAGGAGAACATGGCAATAAACTCAAAACCTTGGAGCCTAGGGAAGGATGCAGTCTGGCACGGAACACATAGGTTTGAGATCCTTCTTCCTATTCAGCAGTCTGGGGACCTGGGGGTCCCAGGCTGTGCATGACCTAGAAGATGAGGGAAAAAGGTCCTCAAGGAAGGAGGTGAACACTGTGTGGAGGCGGCCAAGGTCTTGGGAAACCCATCTCCTGTAAGTGAGAGAAAACAAAAATCCAGTCAATAGTCAGGACTCTAAACTAGCAAGCGTGGCCCCGCCCTGTTTAGTCCTAACACTTAGGCAGCTCCCAGTGTCCATTAAAAAGCCCCTCCCTATAGTTGTGGCCACACCCCCAGAAGCCCAGCCCTTTGAGGACGGACACATTCAACAAATTGCCATTCACTGTCAGTTCTCGGTGAACATTCGGGTGTTCCTGAGAGGCAGCCAAGGTCCTTCGGGCGACCTCCGCCTCTCCTGGATATGGGAAAGGCACCCTGAGGCTGCTGTGGAGAGTGGTCAAGGCACGGTGCTGTAGGGACCGGGCCCCCGGATCGGCCAGGCCCTCACACCCCCCGCCCCGCAGCTGCCCCACATCCCGGGCGCCTCAGGCCTCCTCTCTGCAGGCTTCTGCCTCCCCCGCCTCGTCTGCCTCCCCCGCCTCGTCTGCCTCCCCCACCTCGTCTGCCTCCCCCGCATCGGCCCGCCTGGCTCTGCCTGGCCTGGACCACAGCCCTGCTCCTGGCCCAGGCCCTTGGCCCTCCGGCTTCGGCCTGGCCTCTCCTGCTCTCCATCCCTGTGCCGCTGCCCCGCTGAGTCCCAGCCGCCCCTCTCCTGACGCTTCCCTGTCCCCCCACGTCACGGGCCACGCAGGCCACGTCAGGAAGGATACAGTTCATGCGGTTGCGCAGTTGGCCAAGCAGACATGAGCATAATCTGCCCTGTGCCATCAGAAACAAGAACAACAGGCGAAACTGCTGGAGCGTTAGTACCAACATCGCCAGAGACACCTGCTGAGCCTCGGCCCCCCGGCTTTCCGGCATCACTCTGCCCATCAAGGATTCTGCTGCCATCGTGGTCATCTTCGTGGCCACCTGCAATACTCCCACCGCCTGCAGGGGCTTGCATGCCGGACTTGCCTCTTCCCCTTTGAGTCTAGCTCGACCTCGATCAGGATCACGACCTCTCAACATAGGCTCCTTCCAGGGCAGGAAGCGCGTGCAAAGCTCCGTCCCTGCTCCACCCACAATTCTCCTCCTGAGGCCAACAGCGCCTGCGCATACAGGCCTTCAGGCATTGTGTTTCCCGCCAAACTTGCCTCCACACCTGGCACAAAACTTCGGTTGCCGGGCAACGGGTGCCCCACCCAGGAGCGCCCCCCCACACCAGTGCCCATGTGCAGTGGACCCCCAGGTGTCTGGTCCCTTCCAAACTGGCCCAGTCCTGAGTCCCACAGACCCCTTTGGCCACAGAGGAGCCTCGGGGCCTTTGCTCTGGCTCTGCCCATCGGCAGCTGTCCTCCCCTGCGTCCCCCAGGACACAGGAGGTGTCACGCTGGGCAGGGCTCTTCCGGCCACGCTGTTTAGAACTGCATCCTGCCACCGCACCTGCATGGCTTCACCCTGTGGGGGGCGGGACACGGGTACGAGCTGCTGGGACTCCAGGAGTCTGGGAGTCGCGGAAGCCTGCTCAGCCGAGGGTGTGACTGCGATAGGGACGTTATCAATTGTATTTTTATATCGTAAGTATTAATGCAGAGTAATTGTGCAAATGGTTAGGAACACTTTTTATTCTTTTTTGGTACTGGGGATTGAACTCGGGACCTTGCGTTTGCGAGGCAGGTGGCAGAAACACTGAGCTAAATCCCGAGCCCAGTAATTGTACAAATGAATGGGTAACTGGGCCAGGGATTTAGCTCAGTGGTTCTCTGTGACGTTTCCCTACATGCAGATATTATGATTTGTTTTTGTCCATCTGCTCTCACGTCATTTCTTTCCTTCCTCTCCCCTCTGCCCATATTCTTACGCAACTAACACCTTTGTTACTTTCAGGTCATCTTTTTTTGTTTTTTAGGTTTCCACATATTAGTGAAAACGTGCAATACCCGTCTTTCTGAGTCTGGCTTATTTTGCTTTACATGATGGTCCTCCCATCCCACCCATTTTCCTGCTATTGAAATGATTCTGTTCCTCTTTAGGCTGAGTGATACTCCACTGTGGATATGCACCATCCGATGATTCCTTGTCTTGACTCTTGGTTATGCCACAAGTATCTCTTTTGTATGTGCACTTCATTTCTTCTGGTAGATAGCCACGAGCGGTCTAGTAGTATTATTTTTAATTTTTTCAGGAACTTCTATGCTGTTTTCCATCGTGGTTGTACTAGTTTACCTTCCCACCGATAGTGTAGTAGGATTCCTTTTTATCCACATCCTTGCTAGCATTTATTGATTCATTTATTTCTGTATGTTTCTAATACATAATAATTCCATTCATCTTGGGCCAGCATTTATTTGTTGTTTTTTCTTTTTGATACTGGGGATCAAACTTGGGACCTTGTGGTTGTGAGGCAGGCAACGGACCACTGAGCTTAATCCCCGGGCCCTATTTGTTGCTTTTTTGATGATAGCCATTCTGACTCAGGTAAGATGGAACCTCAGTGTAGTTTGGATTTGCATTTTCCCGGTGGCTAAACATATTGAGCATTTTTCATACATTTATGGGCCACTTGTACGTCTTTTGAGATGTGTCTGTTCATGTACTCCCAGCGCTTAGGAGGCCGAGGCAGGAGGATTGCCATGAGTTTGAGGCCAACTGGGGACACATAGTGAGTTCAAGGTCAGCCTGGGCTACAGAGTGAGACTGAGTCCAAAAAGTGTCTCTTCAGATCATTTGCCCATTTTCATTGTATTACTTGTTCTGTTGTTGAGTTTTTTGAGGACTTTATATAAACTAGCCATTAATCGTCTGTTGGTTGAATGTTTGGCAAAGATTTTTTTCCCCTCTTTTAGCATATGTCTTCATTATCAGTTTCCTTTCCTATGCAGACGCTTTTTTAATGGGATGTAATCTATTTGGCAGTTTTTGCTTTTGTTTCTTGAGCTATCAGGATCCTATTCAGGGAATTGTTGTTTGCCCCACTATCTCCTTTTCTTTTTCATTTTGTGGGACTGGGAATTGAGCCCAGGGCCTTCACACTGAGCTACATCCCCAACCCCTTTTTGTTTTTATTTTGAAATATGGTCTTGCTACGTTGATAAGGTGCTCAGGCTGGGTTCGAACTTGCAATCCTCCTGCCCGGCTTCCCAGAGTGCTGGGATTCACAGGTGTGTGCTACCACTCTTAGCTCCCGTGCCAATATCTTCAAGTGTTTCCCCTATGTTTACTTTTAGTCATTTTAGAGTTTTAGGTCTTTGAACCATTTTCAGCAGCTATTTGCACAGGATGAGAGAGAAGGATGAGATGTTTTATCTAGCCCTTATCTAGGATTGAGTTGCCTCAGTCTCCTTCATGTGAATATTCACTATTTCCTGCACCGTTTTGTTGAAGAGGCTGTCTTTTTCGCCACCTATGTTTTTGGCGTCTTTGTTGAGTACCAGATGGCTGTAGATGCGTGTAGTTATTTCTGAGTCCTCTATTGTGTTTCACTGGCCTGCCTGTCTGTTTTTATGGTGATGCCACGCTGGTTTTGTTACGCCTTTGTGGTGTACCTTCAAATCATTTGCTCTTTTTGCACAGGATTGCTTTGGTTATTCTGAATCCTGTGTGTTTCCACATAAATTTGGGGATTTAAAAAATTTCTGTGAAGAATGTCACTAGTATTTTGATATGAATTGTAATGAATCCATAGATTACTTTAAGTAATATTGCCATTTTAACAACTTTAATTCTTTAGGTCCACGAACATGGGAGGATCTCCCCATCTCCCAGCATCTTCTTCAATTTCTGTCTTCACTGCTCTGTAATTTTCATCATAGAGGTCTTTCATTTCCTTGGTTAAGTTTATTTGAGGCTATTGCGGATGGGAGATCTTTTCTGATCTCTTTCTCCCTGACTTCATGATTAGTATACAGAAAGGCTACTGATTTTTATATGTTTGTTTTGTATCCTGCTACTTTGCTGATTTTATCAGTTCTAAGAGTTATTTTTGGTGGCATCCTTAGTGTTTTGGGGTTTTTTTTGGTACCAGGGATCGAACTCAGGTCCTTGCGCTTGTGCAGCAGGTGGCGAAACCACTGAGCTAAATCCCTGGCCCCATCCTTAATGTGTTCTGAGTATAGAATTACATCATCTGCAGAGGGGGATAATATGACTTCCTACTTTTCCATTTGTATTCCTTTCATTTCTTTCTCTTACCTAATTGTTCTGGCTAAAAATTCAAGTACCATATTCAATAAGAGTGGCTCGAATGGACATTCTTGTCTTGTTCTTGATTTTATAGGAAATGCTTTCTGGTTTTCCCTCTTCATGATAATATAGAGCTTTTATTATCTTGAGTTATGATCCTTTGCACCTAATTTTTTCAGGGTTTTTATCATGAAGTGATGCTGAATTTTGCCAAAGGCTTTTTCTGTATTTCTTGAGATGATGGTGTGATGTTTTTAATCCTTGATTGCATTTCTTTGCAGCATCATGTTTATTGATTTGGTTATGTTGAACAATCCTTGCATTTCTGGACCAAACCAACTTGATCATGGTGTATGTTCTATTTAATGTGTTATTGAATTTGATTTATGAGTACTTTATTGATAATTTTTGCATCTATGTTTATCAATGATATTGTCCTATAGATTTTTTGTTGTGCTTTTATCCGGTTTTGGTGGCAGGGTAATCCTAGCTTTGTAGAATACATTTGAAAAGATTCCTTACCTTTTTATTTTATGGTATCACTTGAGGAACTGTGGTATTAGTTCTCTAAAAGTCTGACAAAATCAGAAGTTAATCTGGTCTTTGTCTTCTTTTGGTTGGGTGACTTTTATTACTGCTTCAAAGTCATTCTTTGTTATTGATCTATTTAGGTTTTTAATATTTTCTTGGTTCAATTGTGGTGAGTCATGTGTGTCTAAAATTTGTTCATTTCTTCTAGAGTCTCCAATATATTAGCTTAAGAAATATTCCCTAGTGATCCTATGAGTTTCTATGGTATATATTATAATATCACTTTTTCATCTCCAATTTTGTTTATCTGAGTCTTTTCTTCCTTTCTTTTGGTCAGTTTAGCTAAGGGTATGTTAATTGTGTTTATATTTTCAAAGAACCCACTCTTTGTTTCATTAATCTTTTGTGTTGTGCTTTTAGTCTCTATTTCGTTTATTTTCCCCAGATACTTATTAGTTATTTCCTTCTAGTTCTTTCAGATATAGTTTGTTCTTTTTTATGTTGCCTTTGATTTTACTTTTATTAGTACACATTTGCAGTGCATACTGGTTATATTCATAACGTACATGCCACATCTTAATTCCTTTTATGTCACCTTCCCTTCGCCTCCTTCCTGGATGTGTTTCCGCTAACTTTCCCTCCTCCTCCCTCTATTTCATTCTTCTCTATTAGAAATATTTTATTTTGTTCTTTGTTTGCATTTTGGGTACTCATATAAGAGAAACCATGCAATATTTAACATTTCTGGTTTCAAAGTGCATCCATTTTCTACAAATGACTCAAATTTATCCTTCTTTATGGCAGAATCATCATTTATAAATATCACATTTTCTTTATCCATTCATCTGTTGATAGACATATAGGCTGGTTCCAAGATTTAGCTATTATAGATTGTGCTGCTATAAACATGGGCATGTGTGGATCACTGTAATAGGATGTCTTTCACTCTTTCAGGAAGATGCCAAGAAGGGGAACATCTGGGTCAAACGGGACCTGTAATCCTAGATTTTGAGGAATCTCCACACTGATTCCCACAGTGGTTGCACCACTCTGCACTCTCGCCAACAATGGAGAAGGGTTCCTTTTTCCCCACAGCCTTGCCAGCATTTGCTATCGATTGATGTCTTGATGATAGCCATTCTTTCTGGAGTGAGATAAAATCTCAGTGTTGCTTTAATTTCTCTTGCTTTTAATTTCTCAGCCGACCAGTGATGTTAAACATTTTCTCATATATTTATTTGCTGTTTGTATTTCTTTTTTTTTTTTTTTTTTTTTTTTTTTTTTTTGGTACCAGTGATTGAACTTGGGCCCTTGCACTTGCGAGGCAGGGGGCGGAACCACTGAGCTCAATCCCCAGCCCTGCTGTTTGTATTTCTAAACTTTTTTTTTTTTTTTGGTGCCAGGGATCAAACTTGGGGCCTTTCGCTTTTGAGGCAGGCCGTGGAACCACTGAGGAAATCCCAGGCCCTGTATTTCTAAGTTTTTAATTAAGTTATTTATCTTTGAGACAGGGTCTCACCATGTAGCCCAGACTGGCCTCCAACTTGTGGCAATCCTCCTGCTTCAGCCTCCTGAGTGCCGGGATTACAGGCATGTGCCATCAGGCCTGGCTGTTTGTACTTCGTCTAAGAAGTGTCTATTCATTTCAGATGCCCACTTTTGGACTGGGTCTTTACATTCGGTGTGGTCTGGGTTTTTTTTTTTTTTTGAATTCTTTATATAATTCTACATATTAGTCCCTTGAGGAACAGGTCGTAAAAATGTTTTCCCGTTTTATGGGTTGTCTCTTCACTCTGTTAGTGGTTTTCTTTGCTGTGCAGAAGCTTTTTAATTTGTTTTGTTTTTGCGGTACAGGGATTGAACTCAGGACCTTCCACTTTTGAGGCAGGCATGGTGCCACTGAGCTAAATCCCCGGCCCAGAATCTTTTTAATTTGATGGGATCCCAGTTGTTGATCCTTTGTGTTAGTTCCTGTGTGATTGAGGTTTTGTTCATAAAGTCTTTGCTTACACCAATATCTTCAAGAGGTCTACCTATTCTATCTTCCAACAGATTAAGTATTCTGTTTTTGTATTTAGATTTTTGATCCATTTCCCTTTTAGTTTAGTGCATGGTGAGAGATATGGGTCTAGGTTCAATTTTAAGCATGTGGAAAGTCAGTTTTTCCAGCACCATTTGTTGTTGTTGTTGTATTTTTAGTGCTGGGGATCAAACTCAGGACCTTGTGCTTGCGAGGCAGGTGCAATGCCACTGAGTAACATCCCTGACCCTCCAGCACCATTTGTTAAAGAGGCTATCTTCCTTCCAGTGAAGGTGTTTGGCTCCTTTGTCAAAGATGAGGTGGCTGAGTGTGTCTGGAGTTGTTTCTACATCTTCTAATCTGTTCCACCAGTCCTCAGGTCTGTTTTTTTGCCAGTACCATGCTGTTTTTATCACAGTAGCTTTGTGGTATAGTTTCAAGTCAGGGATTGTGATGCCCCCTGCTTTGCTCTTGTTGCCCAAAGGTTTTTTTCTTTGTTCTTTTTTTGCCATTCTAGGTCTCTTCTGATTGAAGTGAATTTTAGGATTGTTTTCTCTAGTTCTATGAGGAATGCTATTGGTATTTTTGGCTGGGATTGCATTCATTCTGTATGCTAGTATTGGAAATATGGCCATTTCACTATATTGGTTCTACCTATCCAGGAACAGGCAATATCTTTTCATTTTCTGATATCCTCTTCAATCTCCTTTTTCAGAGTACTATAATTTTTCATTTAGAAAATTGTTTTCAAATTGTATTTGTACATGTTTGCAGTTCATGTAGTTTACAGTGGTCTTGGGGAGTGGTTACATGTACATACTGCAGCATATTTCTTTCTTTAAAAATCTCCCCCATTGCCCTATCCCATTTTTCATTCTTGCTCGTATTATTAGTCTTAGCTCATGTTATGGCATATAATGTTTACATTCTTTAGGGTTAGGCTCCTGCACATGGCATGTCTTTATTTCTCTCCTCTCGTTTCCCCTTCCCCTCCTCCTCACCTCTCACCCTTATTCCCTTGGACAACTTCTCTATTGCAAGAGATCCGTTCCCTTGTCCCTTCCTGTCTATCCTTTACCATTTTCTTTGTTTGTACTTTGCCTCACTCAAGTGAGAGATACCATATTGTATGTAAGCTTGTGTGTCTGGTTTATTTCACTCAACATTATATTTTCCAGATGCATCACTTTCCTACAAATGTCTCAAATTTGTCATTTTTTAAATAGCTGCGAAGTTTTCCATTAAATAGAGATGCCACATTTTCTTTATCCAGCCATCTGTTGGTGGGTATACAGGCTGCTTCCAGGAAGACAGCTAGCAGGGGGATCACTGGGTCGTATGGAATTTCTAATTTCAGTTCTTTGAGAAATCTCCATACTGATTTCCATAATGGTTGTACTAGTTTACATTCCCACCATGCATGTAGGAGGGTTCCTTTTTCACCACAGGCATGCCAGCATTTGTTTTTGTTTGATTTCCTAGTGATTGCCATTCTTTCTGGAATAAGGTGGAATCCTAGTGTTGTTTTAATTTTCATTACTCTAATGACTAGAGATGCTGAACTGTTTTTCATGTATTTGTTGACCATTTGTATTTTTTTCCACTGTGAAGTGTCTGTTCATTTCTCTAGGCCTCCCTTAATTTTGGGTAACGGGGATCGAACTCAGGACCTTACACTTGCGAGGCAGGCATGGTTCTCTTAAGATAAATCCCTGCCCCCCCAGCCCATTTTTGTTTTGTTTTGTTTTTGGTACTGGGGATCGGACTCGGGACCTTGCACTTGTGAGGCAGGCATCGGAACCACTGAGCTAAATCTCTGGCCCTTTTCTAGCCCATTTTTAAATTTTAGGTGGTTTAATTTTTTGGGTTCTCTGTATATTTTATATATTAGTCCTCTGCAGAATAGCTGGCAAAACCCTTTTCCTATTTTGTAGGTTGTCTCTTCACTCGATTGATTTTTTTGCTGTACAGAAGCTTTTTAGTCTGATATAATTCCATTTGCTGATTATTGGTGCTATTTTTTTGTGAGATTCTTTTTAGAACATCTTTTCTTACTTCTATGTCTTCAAGCATTTTACCTATTCTATCTTCCAGTAGGTTCAATGTTTCTGTTTTAATGTTTAGGTCTTTGATCTATTTTGATTTGAATTTAGTATGTGGTGAAGAATCAGGGTCCAGTTTTCCCAGCATCACTTGTGAGGTTTCTGTATTCTGTTCCATTGATCCGTGTGTCTGTTTTTTGTTCCAATGCCATGCAATTTTTATCGATATTACTTTGTCGTATGGTTTGAAGTCTGGTATTGCTGTGCCTCCTGCTTTGCTCTTGGTGCCCAAAATTGCTTTTGCTATTCTGAGGCTCTTCTAGTTCCATATGAATTTTAGGATGGTTTTCTCTAGTTCTGTAAGGTATACTATTGATATTTTTATAGGGACTGCATTAAATCTGCATAACAATTTTGGAAGTATGGCCTTTTTCACTATGTTGGTTCTTCCTATCCAAGAATAAGGGATGTCTTTCCATTTTCTGGTATCCTCTTTGATCTCCTTTTTCAGAGAGCTGTAGTTTTCAGTGTAAAGATCTTTTCTTCCGACATTTGATTGATTCCCAGGCATTTCATTTTTTTCGATGCTATGGTGAAAGGTGTTGTTTCCCTAATTTCTCTCAGTGATTTTGTTACTTGTAGAGGAATGCTACTAATTTTGTTTTGTTTTGTTTTGTTTTGTTTTGTTTGTACCAGGGATTGAATTCGGGACCTTGCCCTTGCAAGGCAGGTGGCGGCACCACTGAGCTAAATCCCTGGCCCGTGCTATTGATTTTTGAGTGTTGACTTTGTATCCAGCTACTTTACTGGATTTGGTTATTAAATCTAGAAGTCTTTTGATGGAGTTTTGGGGGTCTTCTAGTGTAGAGTATCATGTCATCCGCAAATAATGGTAATTTAACTTCTTCACTTCTGATCCTTATTCCTTTTATCTCTTGCTCTTGTCTAATTGCTGTGGCTAATATTTCCAGACTATATTGAACAAGAGTGGTGACAGTGGGCATCCTTGTCTTGTTGTTGACTGTAGTGTGAAATCTTTCAGGTTTTGTCCATTTAGTATGATGTTGGCTGTTGACAAATAGATGGCTTTCATCAGATTCAGATAAAGATCCTTTATTCCAATTGTAAGTTTTATTTTTTTATCAGGAATGGATGTTGGACTTTGTCCTTGGCTCTGTTAATATGGTGTATGTATTACATTATTGATTTGTGCATGTTGAACCATCCCTGCATCCCTGGGATGAATCCTACTTGGTCATGGTATGTAATCTTCTTGATTTGCTGCGTCCTGTTTGCCAGTATCTTGTTGAAGATTTTTGCATCTGTGTTCAATAGGGAGATTGGCTTGTAGTCCTCTTTGTTGGTTGGAGTCTTCTTTGGTTTGGGGATCAGGGAATGCTTGCTTCCAGGAATGATTTGGGGAGTATTGCTTCCCTTTCAATTTCATGAAAGAGTTTGACGAGTAGTGGCATTAGGTCTTCTATAAAGTTCTTGTAGAATTCAGCAGTGAATATGTCAGGATCTTGGCTTTCCTTTGTTGGTAGGTTTGTAAAATTACTTCTTTGGCTGGACATGGTGGCACACACCTATAATGCCAGCATTTGGGAGGCTGAGGCAGGGCGATTGCTGTGAGTTTGAGGCCAACCTGGGGTACATAGTGAATTGAAGGCCAGAGTGGACTACACAGCAAGGCCCTGTCTCGAAAAGCCAAAAAAAATTACTTCTTCAATGTTTTTGACTGATGTTGGATTATTTAGATTTTTTGTTTTTGGTACCGGGGATCAAACTCTGGACCTTGTGTTTGCGAGGCAGACGGCGGAACCACTGAGCTAAATCGCTGGCTAGAATTTTTATATCTTCTTGATTCAGCTTTGGTAATTCATATATCTCTAGGAACCTGTCCATTTCTTCTGAATTTTTCTTATTAGAGTACAGGTTGTCAAAGTAGGTACTGATGATCTTCTGGATTTCTGCAGGATCCTTTGTGATTTCACTTTTCATCATTAATTGCACGGATGTGGATGTTTTCTTTCCTTGTTTTGATATGGTTGGCTAAGGGTTTGTGTATTTAAAGTTTGTGTTGAGAAGCCTGCTGTAATTCTAATGACTACATCATAATTGATTTGTTGCTTTTCTCTGTCCCTGTGCTGGGCTTCTGGGATTTTGACTGTGTGTGACTTGCAGAGTTTCTCTTCTGACCATTCCTAATTATCCATGTTAATTTTTCCCCAGTGTTTGGAAAATTTTCTGCCACCGTGTGATTTCGATAAATGGGTTTTAATGCCATTTGTGCTGTCCTCTGATTTTTCACTAATTCTAGTTCCTTTTGGCTTCATCTTTGGGTCATGTATCAGCTGTTGAATCCATTTTTTATGTTCTCTTCTTTTTAAGGTATCTCTGAGTAGTTGGTCTTTGAAAGCATCCTCCTCTTCTACTTCTGATATTCTGTCTTCACATTAGTTACTTCGGCTACCCTTACGTTCAATATAACGTTCACTCTCCTGGCTGTTTGTAACCTTTTGGTGGACTCCTTGCTAAACTGGTCATTCATGTTGTATATCATTTTGTTTAGTGCAGCTTAGCTTTATTAGTGTCTTCTATGAGCTCCCTGATTGTTTTCTTTTTTAATTAAATTCTTTTATTGGTACATTGTAGGTATACAACCCAATTACATTTCTCATTGGGAATTGTACCTTTACATAATGCATCTTGGTCCTTATTTTTTCCCCATTCCTAGCCCTCCCTTCAACCCCTCCACCCTTCCCTATTTACAAAGACTTTATTTCCATTTTTTCCATTTCTCATCATTTTTCCTTTCCCTTCCTTCCTTTCCCCTGCCCCTCCCACTACCCCTACCCCTTTCGACCTTTTCTTCCCATTTTGCATTATCGATTATTCATTCTAATCATTGGTACATTATAGGTATACAATATAATGACATTCATCATTGGAAATTTGCACCCTTACATAGTCTCTCTTGGTTCTTATTTTTCACCCTTCCCCAGCCCTCCCTTCAACCCCTCCATTCCTCCCTATTTACAAAGATTTTGTTCCTATTTTTCCATTTTCTCATAGTAATCCCATTCCCTTCTATCCTTTCCCCTAGCCCTCCCATCTCCTTCCCCTTTGCCCCTTTTCTTCCTATTTCACATTACCTATTATACATTTAGTCCTCATTTACACTTTCAGTTTCTCACACCAGAGAAACTATTCAGAATTTATTCATGTGTGTTCTATTTATTTCACTTAAGAGTATCGCCTCAGTGTGCATCCACTTAGCTATAAATGTCCCTAATTTCTCATTTTTGATGGATGAGTAGTACTCCATTTCATTAAAAAAAAAAAACACATTTTCTTTATCCAGTCTCCAGTTGATGGGCATTTGGGCTGTTTCCAAGTTTTAGCTATTACAAACTGTGCTGCTATGAACATGGGCACACATATATCGCTGTGGTATGATTCTTTTAATTCTTTCAGGAAGATCCCCAGCCGTGGAATAGCGGGATCAAATGGGACTTCCAGTCCTAGTTCTTTGAGGTATCTCCATACTAATTTCCACAGTGGTTGCACCAGTCTGCACTCCCACCAGCAGTGGAGCAGGGTTCCTCTTTCCCCACAGCCCCGCCAGCATTTGTTATTGGTTGATTTCATGATAGCAGCCATTCTTTCTGGAGTGAAGTGGAATCTCAGCGTTGTTTTCATTTGCATCTCTCGAATGACCAGTGATGTTGAACATTTTTTCATGTATTTATTTGCTATTTCTACTTCTTTGTCTGAGAAATGTCTGTTCATTTCAGATGCCCAGTTTTGGATTGGGTCTTTAAATTTGGGAGGTCTGATCTTTTTAAGTTCTTTATAGATTTGAGATAGTAGACCTTTGTCTGAGGAAGAGCAGGTGAAGATATTTTCCCACATTGTGGGTTGTCTCT
>NW_028258502.1:0-23370 GCF_053883595.1 Heterocephalus glaber | reverse complement strand
GCTTGCCCTCCGCAGGGTGTAGGGATACACGGGGTCGTTTCCCAGGCACCTCCAGCACCACAGAGAGCCACCAGCCTTTGTGGCTAGTTGCAGGATGGAGCGCGGAGTGCACCTGAGGGCCGTGCCAGCAGAGGAGCCTGCTGCTGGGATATGCCCGGATGACTGGTGGCTCCTCGGTCCTCCTGCACACATTGGTGGGGCCCTGCTTTGTTTCCCTAGCAGTCAAGAGGAGGGGGGATGGACAGGTGTCTCAGGCCACGTCCCCATCCTCACTCTCTCCCTTGTGCACACTCAGCCCCGGCTCAACAGGAGGGCACCACGGGATGGCAGAGACGAATGTGGCTGCCGGAGCAAGTGTCCTGGGCAAATCCCGAGGACGGGCACGGGCTGGGATCCACATCCCCACTGTGTCCCCAGGCCTGGACCTCGTGTGCGTGTGTGTAGGGGACAGGACGGGCTGGGCCCGTGGCCATCTCCTCCCCCATCAGAACTCAGCGATGGGGGATGGGCCAGCACAGGGCTCACGGGTGGGGCTGACCCTGCGGGCATCGCGGGGTCCAGCGGCATTCCGGGGTGTCCAGGCCCGACCGAGGCAGCGCCTGTTCCTACCAGGGCTCTGGAGAGCCTGGCAGATGCCCCCGTTACGGAGCTGGGTCTCCTGACGCCTCGGTCCCTCTGTGGCCAAAGGGGTCTGTGGGACTCGGGGCTGGGCCAGCTTGGAGGGGATCAGACACTTGCGGGGCCATCGATGGGAGGCAAGGGACAGCCCTTTGCCTGGCAACCAAAAACTAGTTGAAGCAGGAAGACCAGGTTGGGGGAAAGCAGCCCACCCTGAGGGCCCATTGGCGCAGGCGCCGTGGGCATGTCGTGGTGCACTGTGGGTCTGAAAGGGGTGGGGCTTCATAGGCGCCTTCTTCCCCTCAAGGAGTGCGTAGCCCTCATCCTCGTCGTCGGGGCGGGCTCTGAGGGGACGAACCGAGACACCCATGCAGGCCCCTTACCACGGCTCCAGTGGAGCAGAGGGCCATGAACGTGACCAGGGTGGCACAGTTTCACGGGTTGTCCAGATACCTCGGGGCCCATGGCCCTTTGGGGAGATTGTGCTCGTGGTCAGCAGCCCAAGGATGGACCTGCATGAACTGTATCCTTCCTGACGTGGCCGGCGTGGCCCAGAACGTGGGGGGACAGAGAAGCGTCAGGAGAGGGGCGGCTGGGACTCAGCGGCGCAGGGATGGAGAGCAGGAGAGGCGAGGCTGAAGCCGGAGGCCCGAGGGCCGGGCCCAGGAGCAGGGCTGTGGTCCGGGCCAGGGAGAGCCGGGCGGGCCGAGGCGGGGGAGGCAGAAGCCTGCAGAGAGGAGGCCTGAGGCGCCCAGGATGTGGGGCAGCTGCAAGGCGGGGGTGTGAGGGCCTGGCCGGTCCGGGGGCCCGGTCCCTACAGCACCGTGCCTTGACCACTCTCTACAGCAGCCTCAGGGTGCCTTTCCCATATCCAGGAGAGGCGGAGGTCGCCCGAGGGACCTTGACCCTTCTCAGAGAACACGTTGACATTCGCAGGGAGTTCATGGTGGATGGCAGTTTGTTGACTGTGTCAGTCCTGCAAGGCGCTGGGGCTCTGGGGCCCTGGGGCTCTGGGGCTCTGGCCCCAAGCAAGGGGGCGGCTGTTAATGGACACAGGGAGGAGCCTAAGTGTTAGGACCAAACAGGGTGTGGGCTGTAACCTAGCTAAGAGTCCTGACTATTGGCTGGAGTTTCCTTTTCTCTCTTTCAGGGGATGGGTTGACCCGGACCGTGACAGCCTCCAGACAGTGTTCAACCGCTTCCTCGACGACCTTGCCCTGCTCTTGCGGACCATGCGGTGCTTTGGGCCCCCATTTCCCCCCATGTCTCTGCCAGACAAAGGGGGCTGAAGCCCAAACGCCCATGCCAGACAGCTCATCCTTCCCTAGGCCCTAAATTCCTGAATTAATCATCACGTCCTTCTTAGACCTTAGTTTTTCCTGCCTTTGCTAGTTACTCATTGGGTGCTCGGGGCCCACTTGTTTTGTTTCCCTGTTGTTGTACAAGACACAATGAAATGTGTGTCACTGCAGAAAATAAAGCTGAGCAATGATTCCATGCCTGAGTTTCTTTAGCTGAAGCATCTCCCTACTCTAGCTTTTTCCTCTGAGGACAAAGGCAACTGCCTGGGGGGGACACGTAGTTACAGGTGGAGGTAGAGGTGGAGTTAGTTAATTCAACAACACCTGGATATAAATAGCCCAGAGGACAGGAGTATTCACACCCATGGCCAGGAGGTCAGGAGAGCAAGAATATTGTGCTGCTGGACTGAGGGGCTTGGTCCTGCACCTGCTCCTGCAGGACCCAAAGCAAGGCACTAAGGAAGTGGGCTCCAGTGGGCTGAGGGCATCGTGGCCTAGTAACTGACTCCAGGGGCCTCACCTCAAACTTCCTGCATGGGGCTCAGCCCCCGGGACCTAGGCTCAAACCAGCCCTCGCCCTTGGCGGGAGGACAGCTCAGGAACCAGGAGCGTCTTCCTCACCATTTCTACCACCCTTGGCTGATGCTGGTTGGGAGGCTACTGACAAGAGGCGTCTCTGTCCAGGGTAGTGAGAAGCTGGGGAGAAGAGGCCCCTTTGCCAGGCTGAGAGGAGGGTCCAGTTCCTCCTGTGCAAAGCCCCCAGTCCCCAGCCACCTCAGCTCATCCTCCCCCCAGAACCACTGCTCACTGCTCATGGTTCCTCATGGTTTGGTGTCAGTGGATTACAATGGATTGATCTGTCTCATAGCGAGTGGAGTCTCCTGTGAGGCAGGAGTGGGAGGGGGAGCAAAGTCCTTTCCCTGTCACAAGAAATTTGGTTCATTTGCACATGACAGCTGTCTCAGGTTATAAAGACAGTTGCTGGGTGAATGTCCTTGAAGAAATGCTTGTTTCCTTCAGGTTGTTTTCTTAATAAAGTTATTGTCCACAAAGACAACATATACAGGAAAACAATCAAAAGGGAGCATGGAGGTGAATGGAGCCCTGGGCAGGGATGGAGCGGGAAGGGGTCATGGAGGCTCCTGGTGTAAGAGTCTGAATATGTGGGGAAGGAGAGGTGCCCCCTGAGGTAGTAGGACTCAGTGCAGACCCCATCATGACCACCTCTGTGTAAGGCGCTGTGCCAGGGAAGCATGGTGGGGAGGCCAGAGAGGGTGGGAGGAGGTGTGGAGGACAAAGATTTGTTGAAGCAGGACCTAAAGTAAAATAAGCCTTGGGAAGTGCGCCCCACCTCGGATCACCACCGCCACCGCCACCACCACCACCTCCTCCTCAGAGCTGTAACTCCTTATTCTGTGACAGATAAAGTACACAAGGTTCTTGGCAACAGAGTCCAGTGACGACCTGACTTCCCAGGAACCTGCCTTCCTTCAAGGCTGGCCTCCCCGCTGCCCCAACCCGGTACTCATAGGGCAGACAGTTACATTCCTGTAAATGAGATCTTTGAAAACCTTAAGGAACTGTATGGCCTTAAAAGATACAGATGAGGGCCTGGGGTTTAGCTCAGTGGCACTGCGCCTGCCTCCCAAGTGTAAGGTCCTGAGTTCGATCCCCACTACCAAAAAAAAAAAACATAAAAAGCATACACATGAGATTGGCAACCGTGTCCTGTAAACAAAGTTCATGACGCCCTGTTCTCACAAGATTCACAAGAAATGAAACTGTCATCGTGTGAGATGTGACTAAATTGCTTTTTTTTCTTCTTTTTTATTTTTGGTTCCGGGGATCGAACTTGGGTCCTTGCACTTGCGCAGCAGGTGGTGAATACACTGAGCTAATTCCCCGGCCCTAAATTGCCTTCTTTTTTTTTTTCTTTAGTTCTTTTATTGGTACATTTTAGGTATACAATTCATTTACATTTATCATTGGGTGTTTGTACCTGTATATGATATATCTTGGTTCTTAGTTTTTCCCCATCACCTGGGCGCCCTAAATTGGTTTTTATTTGCTTCTGTATCCTCCTTACACACCCCCTAGTTTCATGTCACTAGAAAGACCACACACCCCCCTTGATCAAATATATAAAAGCTGGAACTTCTCTTTGTTCAATGCTTTCCTTTGGACAACAGTCTGTTGAGTCAGTGTACACCTTAAACCTGAAATGAATTCTCCCAAACCTCATTGGTCTGTGCTGTTTCTTGGAAATAGTATTTCCTGGGAATTTTAAAGGTAAAAATGCGGAGGAGTACGTGAGATATTTTGAGATCCAGTCAGCCCTGGACACCAGATGTCATAATAAGGTCATACTCTTCAGAGGTTGAAAAGGAAAGCCAACTCGGAAGGTGATCGTGAGAGTCACTGCACTGCAGCTCTGCCTGAGCTGCTGACCTCACCACGCCTCTGCATCCCCTAAGAGCAGTCTCCTCGGGTGGGGACTTAGTTCAGTGGCACCTTGCCTAACAAGCGCAAGGTCCTGAGTTGGATACCAGGTACCCGGGCGGGGGGCCGGGGGAGATAGGTCTCCGTGAGCCTTCCTCCAGCCTTCCCTGAGAACCCAGAACCCACCCACTTGCCCCTGCTTGGAGAGTTTCCTCCTCCGCCCTCTCCCCCAGGTGTCCCCTTAACCCTTGTGTCTCAAGATGTATAATGTCATCCTTTCTGGTTTTATCTTTAAAACCTCCTTCGCCTCAACCTCTTTGGCTGTGCTCATAGTGCACCGAGGCATGCACATTCCTATTGCGAGGCTATTCTATCCCCTATAAATGCCATGATGCCTTAAAGATGGGCAGGGGCTGGCTCAGGCCTGGGGCCCTGGGGCCTAAGCCCCCTGTAGGGTGTCATGGGGCAGGCGCTAGGGGCTGGCACTCGGCTGCCTTCTGAACTTTGGTTTATGGTAGTCAAAGGGAGAGGGTGACAGGACCAAGTCCCCCACTCCAGCAGTTCACCAGCCTTGCACTCTGACCTCGTGCCCATGGGTAGGTATGCTCATGTTTTCTGCATTATTGATATTCACCTGTTGTTGAATTTACTAACTCCACCTCCGTGTGTAAATGTGTATCCCCCGTGGGAAATTGCCATCTGTCCTCAGAGCACAAAAGCCAGGAAACAGGAAGGTACTGTAACTGAAAGAAACTCAGGCACGGGATGATTGCTCAGCTTCATTTGACTTATTTATGTTCTGCAAACATTTGACCATGTCTCCCACCCACCAACATGAAAACACAAGTGGGCCCCGGGCATGCCATGAGTGATTATTAAAGGCAGAAAAAATGAGGATCTGAGGAGAACATGGCAATAAACTCAAAACCTTGGAGCCTAGGGAAGGATGCAGTCTGGCACGGAACACATAGGTTTGAGATCCTTCTTCCTATTCAGCAGTCTGGGGACCTGGGGGTCCCAGGCTGTGCATGACCTAGAAGATGAGGGAAAAAGGTCCTCAAGGAAGGAGGTGAACACTGTGTGGAGGCGGCCAAGGTCTTGGGAAACCCATCTCCTGTAAGTGAGAGAAAACAAAAATCCAGTCAATAGTCAGGACTCTAAACTAGCAAGCGTGGCCCCGCCCTGTTTAGTCCTAACACTTAGGCAGCTCCCAGTGTCCATTAAAAAGCCCCTCCCTATAGTTGTGGCCACACCCCCAGAAGCCCAGCCCTTTGAGGACGGACACATTCAACAAATTGCCATTCACTGTCAGTTCTCGGTGAACATTCGGGTGTTCCTGAGAGGCAGCCAAGGTCCTTCGGGCGACCTCCGCCTCTCCTGGATATGGGAAAGGCACCCTGAGGCTGCTGTGGAGAGTGGTCAAGGCACGGTGCTGTAGGGACCGGGCCCCCGGATCGGCCAGGCCCTCACACCCCCCGCCCCGCAGCTGCCCCACATCCCGGGCGCCTCAGGCCTCCTCTCTGCAGGCTTCTGCCTCCCCCGCCTCGTCTGCCTCCCCCGCCTCGTCTGCCTCCCCCACCTCGTCTGCCTCCCCCGCATCGGCCCGCCTGGCTCTGCCTGGCCTGGACCACAGCCCTGCTCCTGGCCCAGGCCCTTGGCCCTCCGGCTTCGGCCTGGCCTCTCCTGCTCTCCATCCCTGTGCCGCTGCCCCGCTGAGTCCCAGCCGCCCCTCTCCTGACGCTTCCCTGTCCCCCCACGTCACGGGCCACGCAGGCCACGTCAGGAAGGATACAGTTCATGCGGTTGCGCAGTTGGCCAAGCAGACATGAGCATAATCTGCCCTGTGCCATCAGAAACAAGAACAACAGGCGAAACTGCTGGAGCGTTAGTACCAACATCGCCAGAGACACCTGCTGAGCCTCGGCCCCCCGGCTTTCCGGCATCACTCTGCCCATCAAGGATTCTGCTGCCATCGTGGTCATCTTCGTGGCCACCTGCAATACTCCCACCGCCTGCAGGGGCTTGCATGCCGGACTTGCCTCTTCCCCTTTGAGTCTAGCTCGACCTCGATCAGGATCACGACCTCTCAACATAGGCTCCTTCCAGGGCAGGAAGCGCGTGCAAAGCTCCGTCCCTGCTCCACCCACAATTCTCCTCCTGAGGCCAACAGCGCCTGCGCATACAGGCCTTCAGGCATTGTGTTTCCCGCCAAACTTGCCTCCACACCTGGCACAAAACTTCGGTTGCCGGGCAACGGGTGCCCCACCCAGGAGCGCCCCCCCACACCAGTGCCCATGTGCAGTGGACCCCCAGGTGTCTGGTCCCTTCCAAACTGGCCCAGTCCTGAGTCCCACAGACCCCTTTGGCCACAGAGGAGCCTCGGGGCCTTTGCTCTGGCTCTGCCCATCGGCAGCTGTCCTCCCCTGCGTCCCCCAGGACACAGGAGGTGTCACGCTGGGCAGGGCTCTTCCGGCCACGCTGTTTAGAACTGCATCCTGCCACCGCACCTGCATGGCTTCACCCTGTGGGGGGCGGGACACGGGTACGAGCTGCTGGGACTCCAGGAGTCTGGGAGTCGCGGAAGCCTGCTCAGCCGAGGGTGTGACTGCGATAGGGACGTTATCAATTGTATTTTTATATCGTAAGTATTAATGCAGAGTAATTGTGCAAATGGTTAGGAACACTTTTTATTCTTTTTTGGTACTGGGGATTGAACTCGGGACCTTGCGTTTGCGAGGCAGGTGGCAGAAACACTGAGCTAAATCCCGAGCCCAGTAATTGTACAAATGAATGGGTAACTGGGCCAGGGATTTAGCTCAGTGGTTCTCTGTGACGTTTCCCTACATGCAGATATTATGATTTGTTTTTGTCCATCTGCTCTCACGTCATTTCTTTCCTTCCTCTCCCCTCTGCCCATATTCTTACGCAACTAACACCTTTGTTACTTTCAGGTCATCTTTTTTTGTTTTTTAGGTTTCCACATATTAGTGAAAACGTGCAATACCCGTCTTTCTGAGTCTGGCTTATTTTGCTTTACATGATGGTCCTCCCATCCCACCCATTTTCCTGCTATTGAAATGATTCTGTTCCTCTTTAGGCTGAGTGATACTCCACTGTGGATATGCACCATCCGATGATTCCTTGTCTTGACTCTTGGTTATGCCACAAGTATCTCTTTTGTATGTGCACTTCATTTCTTCTGGTAGATAGCCACGAGCGGTCTAGTAGTATTATTTTTAATTTTTTCAGGAACTTCTATGCTGTTTTCCATCGTGGTTGTACTAGTTTACCTTCCCACCGATAGTGTAGTAGGATTCCTTTTTATCCACATCCTTGCTAGCATTTATTGATTCATTTATTTCTGTATGTTTCTAATACATAATAATTCCATTCATCTTGGGCCAGCATTTATTTGTTGTTTTTTCTTTTTGATACTGGGGATCAAACTTGGGACCTTGTGGTTGTGAGGCAGGCAACGGACCACTGAGCTTAATCCCCGGGCCCTATTTGTTGCTTTTTTGATGATAGCCATTCTGACTCAGGTAAGATGGAACCTCAGTGTAGTTTGGATTTGCATTTTCCCGGTGGCTAAACATATTGAGCATTTTTCATACATTTATGGGCCACTTGTACGTCTTTTGAGATGTGTCTGTTCATGTACTCCCAGCGCTTAGGAGGCCGAGGCAGGAGGATTGCCATGAGTTTGAGGCCAACTGGGGACACATAGTGAGTTCAAGGTCAGCCTGGGCTACAGAGTGAGACTGAGTCCAAAAAGTGTCTCTTCAGATCATTTGCCCATTTTCATTGTATTACTTGTTCTGTTGTTGAGTTTTTTGAGGACTTTATATAAACTAGCCATTAATCGTCTGTTGGTTGAATGTTTGGCAAAGATTTTTTTCCCCTCTTTTAGCATATGTCTTCATTATCAGTTTCCTTTCCTATGCAGACGCTTTTTTAATGGGATGTAATCTATTTGGCAGTTTTTGCTTTTGTTTCTTGAGCTATCAGGATCCTATTCAGGGAATTGTTGTTTGCCCCACTATCTCCTTTTCTTTTTCATTTTGTGGGACTGGGAATTGAGCCCAGGGCCTTCACACTGAGCTACATCCCCAACCCCTTTTTGTTTTTATTTTGAAATATGGTCTTGCTACGTTGATAAGGTGCTCAGGCTGGGTTCGAACTTGCAATCCTCCTGCCCGGCTTCCCAGAGTGCTGGGATTCACAGGTGTGTGCTACCACTCTTAGCTCCCGTGCCAATATCTTCAAGTGTTTCCCCTATGTTTACTTTTAGTCATTTTAGAGTTTTAGGTCTTTGAACCATTTTCAGCAGCTATTTGCACAGGATGAGAGAGAAGGATGAGATGTTTTATCTAGCCCTTATCTAGGATTGAGTTGCCTCAGTCTCCTTCATGTGAATATTCACTATTTCCTGCACCGTTTTGTTGAAGAGGCTGTCTTTTTCGCCACCTATGTTTTTGGCGTCTTTGTTGAGTACCAGATGGCTGTAGATGCGTGTAGTTATTTCTGAGTCCTCTATTGTGTTTCACTGGCCTGCCTGTCTGTTTTTATGGTGATGCCACGCTGGTTTTGTTACGCCTTTGTGGTGTACCTTCAAATCATTTGCTCTTTTTGCACAGGATTGCTTTGGTTATTCTGAATCCTGTGTGTTTCCACATAAATTTGGGGATTTAAAAAATTTCTGTGAAGAATGTCACTAGTATTTTGATATGAATTGTAATGAATCCATAGATTACTTTAAGTAATATTGCCATTTTAACAACTTTAATTCTTTAGGTCCACGAACATGGGAGGATCTCCCCATCTCCCAGCATCTTCTTCAATTTCTGTCTTCACTGCTCTGTAATTTTCATCATAGAGGTCTTTCATTTCCTTGGTTAAGTTTATTTGAGGCTATTGCGGATGGGAGATCTTTTCTGATCTCTTTCTCCCTGACTTCATGATTAGTATACAGAAAGGCTACTGATTTTTATATGTTTGTTTTGTATCCTGCTACTTTGCTGATTTTATCAGTTCTAAGAGTTATTTTTGGTGGCATCCTTAGTGTTTTGGGGTTTTTTTTGGTACCAGGGATCGAACTCAGGTCCTTGCGCTTGTGCAGCAGGTGGCGAAACCACTGAGCTAAATCCCTGGCCCCATCCTTAATGTGTTCTGAGTATAGAATTACATCATCTGCAGAGGGGGATAATATGACTTCCTACTTTTCCATTTGTATTCCTTTCATTTCTTTCTCTTACCTAATTGTTCTGGCTAAAAATTCAAGTACCATATTCAATAAGAGTGGCTCGAATGGACATTCTTGTCTTGTTCTTGATTTTATAGGAAATGCTTTCTGGTTTTCCCTCTTCATGATAATATAGAGCTTTTATTATCTTGAGTTATGATCCTTTGCACCTAATTTTTTCAGGGTTTTTATCATGAAGTGATGCTGAATTTTGCCAAAGGCTTTTTCTGTATTTCTTGAGATGATGGTGTGATGTTTTTAATCCTTGATTGCATTTCTTTGCAGCATCATGTTTATTGATTTGGTTATGTTGAACAATCCTTGCATTTCTGGACCAAACCAACTTGATCATGGTGTATGTTCTATTTAATGTGTTATTGAATTTGATTTATGAGTACTTTATTGATAATTTTTGCATCTATGTTTATCAATGATATTGTCCTATAGATTTTTTGTTGTGCTTTTATCCGGTTTTGGTGGCAGGGTAATCCTAGCTTTGTAGAATACATTTGAAAAGATTCCTTACCTTTTTATTTTATGGTATCACTTGAGGAACTGTGGTATTAGTTCTCTAAAAGTCTGACAAAATCAGAAGTTAATCTGGTCTTTGTCTTCTTTTGGTTGGGTGACTTTTATTACTGCTTCAAAGTCATTCTTTGTTATTGATCTATTTAGGTTTTTAATATTTTCTTGGTTCAATTGTGGTGAGTCATGTGTGTCTAAAATTTGTTCATTTCTTCTAGAGTCTCCAATATATTAGCTTAAGAAATATTCCCTAGTGATCCTATGAGTTTCTATGGTATATATTATAATATCACTTTTTCATCTCCAATTTTGTTTATCTGAGTCTTTTCTTCCTTTCTTTTGGTCAGTTTAGCTAAGGGTATGTTAATTGTGTTTATATTTTCAAAGAACCCACTCTTTGTTTCATTAATCTTTTGTGTTGTGCTTTTAGTCTCTATTTCGTTTATTTTCCCCAGATACTTATTAGTTATTTCCTTCTAGTTCTTTCAGATATAGTTTGTTCTTTTTTATGTTGCCTTTGATTTTACTTTTATTAGTACACATTTGCAGTGCATACTGGTTATATTCATAACGTACATGCCACATCTTAATTCCTTTTATGTCACCTTCCCTTCGCCTCCTTCCTGGATGTGTTTCCGCTAACTTTCCCTCCTCCTCCCTCTATTTCATTCTTCTCTATTAGAAATATTTTATTTTGTTCTTTGTTTGCATTTTGGGTACTCATATAAGAGAAACCATGCAATATTTAACATTTCTGGTTTCAAAGTGCATCCATTTTCTACAAATGACTCAAATTTATCCTTCTTTATGGCAGAATCATCATTTATAAATATCACATTTTCTTTATCCATTCATCTGTTGATAGACATATAGGCTGGTTCCAAGATTTAGCTATTATAGATTGTGCTGCTATAAACATGGGCATGTGTGGATCACTGTAATAGGATGTCTTTCACTCTTTCAGGAAGATGCCAAGAAGGGGAACATCTGGGTCAAACGGGACCTGTAATCCTAGATTTTGAGGAATCTCCACACTGATTCCCACAGTGGTTGCACCACTCTGCACTCTCGCCAACAATGGAGAAGGGTTCCTTTTTCCCCACAGCCTTGCCAGCATTTGCTATCGATTGATGTCTTGATGATAGCCATTCTTTCTGGAGTGAGATAAAATCTCAGTGTTGCTTTAATTTCTCTTGCTTTTAATTTCTCAGCCGACCAGTGATGTTAAACATTTTCTCATATATTTATTTGCTGTTTGTATTTCTTTTTTTTTTTTTTTTTTTTTTTTTTTTTTTGGTACCAGTGATTGAACTTGGGCCCTTGCACTTGCGAGGCAGGGGGCGGAACCACTGAGCTCAATCCCCAGCCCTGCTGTTTGTATTTCTAAACTTTTTTTTTTTTTTGGTGCCAGGGATCAAACTTGGGGCCTTTCGCTTTTGAGGCAGGCCGTGGAACCACTGAGGAAATCCCAGGCCCTGTATTTCTAAGTTTTTAATTAAGTTATTTATCTTTGAGACAGGGTCTCACCATGTAGCCCAGACTGGCCTCCAACTTGTGGCAATCCTCCTGCTTCAGCCTCCTGAGTGCCGGGATTACAGGCATGTGCCATCAGGCCTGGCTGTTTGTACTTCGTCTAAGAAGTGTCTATTCATTTCAGATGCCCACTTTTGGACTGGGTCTTTACATTCGGTGTGGTCTGGGTTTTTTTTTTTTTTTGAATTCTTTATATAATTCTACATATTAGTCCCTTGAGGAACAGGTCGTAAAAATGTTTTCCCGTTTTATGGGTTGTCTCTTCACTCTGTTAGTGGTTTTCTTTGCTGTGCAGAAGCTTTTTAATTTGTTTTGTTTTTGCGGTACAGGGATTGAACTCAGGACCTTCCACTTTTGAGGCAGGCATGGTGCCACTGAGCTAAATCCCCGGCCCAGAATCTTTTTAATTTGATGGGATCCCAGTTGTTGATCCTTTGTGTTAGTTCCTGTGTGATTGAGGTTTTGTTCATAAAGTCTTTGCTTACACCAATATCTTCAAGAGGTCTACCTATTCTATCTTCCAACAGATTAAGTATTCTGTTTTTGTATTTAGATTTTTGATCCATTTCCCTTTTAGTTTAGTGCATGGTGAGAGATATGGGTCTAGGTTCAATTTTAAGCATGTGGAAAGTCAGTTTTTCCAGCACCATTTGTTGTTGTTGTTGTATTTTTAGTGCTGGGGATCAAACTCAGGACCTTGTGCTTGCGAGGCAGGTGCAATGCCACTGAGTAACATCCCTGACCCTCCAGCACCATTTGTTAAAGAGGCTATCTTCCTTCCAGTGAAGGTGTTTGGCTCCTTTGTCAAAGATGAGGTGGCTGAGTGTGTCTGGAGTTGTTTCTACATCTTCTAATCTGTTCCACCAGTCCTCAGGTCTGTTTTTTTGCCAGTACCATGCTGTTTTTATCACAGTAGCTTTGTGGTATAGTTTCAAGTCAGGGATTGTGATGCCCCCTGCTTTGCTCTTGTTGCCCAAAGGTTTTTTTCTTTGTTCTTTTTTTGCCATTCTAGGTCTCTTCTGATTGAAGTGAATTTTAGGATTGTTTTCTCTAGTTCTATGAGGAATGCTATTGGTATTTTTGGCTGGGATTGCATTCATTCTGTATGCTAGTATTGGAAATATGGCCATTTCACTATATTGGTTCTACCTATCCAGGAACAGGCAATATCTTTTCATTTTCTGATATCCTCTTCAATCTCCTTTTTCAGAGTACTATAATTTTTCATTTAGAAAATTGTTTTCAAATTGTATTTGTACATGTTTGCAGTTCATGTAGTTTACAGTGGTCTTGGGGAGTGGTTACATGTACATACTGCAGCATATTTCTTTCTTTAAAAATCTCCCCCATTGCCCTATCCCATTTTTCATTCTTGCTCGTATTATTAGTCTTAGCTCATGTTATGGCATATAATGTTTACATTCTTTAGGGTTAGGCTCCTGCACATGGCATGTCTTTATTTCTCTCCTCTCGTTTCCCCTTCCCCTCCTCCTCACCTCTCACCCTTATTCCCTTGGACAACTTCTCTATTGCAAGAGATCCGTTCCCTTGTCCCTTCCTGTCTATCCTTTACCATTTTCTTTGTTTGTACTTTGCCTCACTCAAGTGAGAGATACCATATTGTATGTAAGCTTGTGTGTCTGGTTTATTTCACTCAACATTATATTTTCCAGATGCATCACTTTCCTACAAATGTCTCAAATTTGTCATTTTTTAAATAGCTGCGAAGTTTTCCATTAAATAGAGATGCCACATTTTCTTTATCCAGCCATCTGTTGGTGGGTATACAGGCTGCTTCCAGGAAGACAGCTAGCAGGGGGATCACTGGGTCGTATGGAATTTCTAATTTCAGTTCTTTGAGAAATCTCCATACTGATTTCCATAATGGTTGTACTAGTTTACATTCCCACCATGCATGTAGGAGGGTTCCTTTTTCACCACAGGCATGCCAGCATTTGTTTTTGTTTGATTTCCTAGTGATTGCCATTCTTTCTGGAATAAGGTGGAATCCTAGTGTTGTTTTAATTTTCATTACTCTAATGACTAGAGATGCTGAACTGTTTTTCATGTATTTGTTGACCATTTGTATTTTTTTCCACTGTGAAGTGTCTGTTCATTTCTCTAGGCCTCCCTTAATTTTGGGTAACGGGGATCGAACTCAGGACCTTACACTTGCGAGGCAGGCATGGTTCTCTTAAGATAAATCCCTGCCCCCCCAGCCCATTTTTGTTTTGTTTTGTTTTTGGTACTGGGGATCGGACTCGGGACCTTGCACTTGTGAGGCAGGCATCGGAACCACTGAGCTAAATCTCTGGCCCTTTTCTAGCCCATTTTTAAATTTTAGGTGGTTTAATTTTTTGGGTTCTCTGTATATTTTATATATTAGTCCTCTGCAGAATAGCTGGCAAAACCCTTTTCCTATTTTGTAGGTTGTCTCTTCACTCGATTGATTTTTTTGCTGTACAGAAGCTTTTTAGTCTGATATAATTCCATTTGCTGATTATTGGTGCTATTTTTTTGTGAGATTCTTTTTAGAACATCTTTTCTTACTTCTATGTCTTCAAGCATTTTACCTATTCTATCTTCCAGTAGGTTCAATGTTTCTGTTTTAATGTTTAGGTCTTTGATCTATTTTGATTTGAATTTAGTATGTGGTGAAGAATCAGGGTCCAGTTTTCCCAGCATCACTTGTGAGGTTTCTGTATTCTGTTCCATTGATCCGTGTGTCTGTTTTTTGTTCCAATGCCATGCAATTTTTATCGATATTACTTTGTCGTATGGTTTGAAGTCTGGTATTGCTGTGCCTCCTGCTTTGCTCTTGGTGCCCAAAATTGCTTTTGCTATTCTGAGGCTCTTCTAGTTCCATATGAATTTTAGGATGGTTTTCTCTAGTTCTGTAAGGTATACTATTGATATTTTTATAGGGACTGCATTAAATCTGCATAACAATTTTGGAAGTATGGCCTTTTTCACTATGTTGGTTCTTCCTATCCAAGAATAAGGGATGTCTTTCCATTTTCTGGTATCCTCTTTGATCTCCTTTTTCAGAGAGCTGTAGTTTTCAGTGTAAAGATCTTTTCTTCCGACATTTGATTGATTCCCAGGCATTTCATTTTTTTCGATGCTATGGTGAAAGGTGTTGTTTCCCTAATTTCTCTCAGTGATTTTGTTACTTGTAGAGGAATGCTACTAATTTTGTTTTGTTTTGTTTTGTTTTGTTTTGTTTGTACCAGGGATTGAATTCGGGACCTTGCCCTTGCAAGGCAGGTGGCGGCACCACTGAGCTAAATCCCTGGCCCGTGCTATTGATTTTTGAGTGTTGACTTTGTATCCAGCTACTTTACTGGATTTGGTTATTAAATCTAGAAGTCTTTTGATGGAGTTTTGGGGGTCTTCTAGTGTAGAGTATCATGTCATCCGCAAATAATGGTAATTTAACTTCTTCACTTCTGATCCTTATTCCTTTTATCTCTTGCTCTTGTCTAATTGCTGTGGCTAATATTTCCAGACTATATTGAACAAGAGTGGTGACAGTGGGCATCCTTGTCTTGTTGTTGACTGTAGTGTGAAATCTTTCAGGTTTTGTCCATTTAGTATGATGTTGGCTGTTGACAAATAGATGGCTTTCATCAGATTCAGATAAAGATCCTTTATTCCAATTGTAAGTTTTATTTTTTTATCAGGAATGGATGTTGGACTTTGTCCTTGGCTCTGTTAATATGGTGTATGTATTACATTATTGATTTGTGCATGTTGAACCATCCCTGCATCCCTGGGATGAATCCTACTTGGTCATGGTATGTAATCTTCTTGATTTGCTGCGTCCTGTTTGCCAGTATCTTGTTGAAGATTTTTGCATCTGTGTTCAATAGGGAGATTGGCTTGTAGTCCTCTTTGTTGGTTGGAGTCTTCTTTGGTTTGGGGATCAGGGAATGCTTGCTTCCAGGAATGATTTGGGGAGTATTGCTTCCCTTTCAATTTCATGAAAGAGTTTGACGAGTAGTGGCATTAGGTCTTCTATAAAGTTCTTGTAGAATTCAGCAGTGAATATGTCAGGATCTTGGCTTTCCTTTGTTGGTAGGTTTGTAAAATTACTTCTTTGGCTGGACATGGTGGCACACACCTATAATGCCAGCATTTGGGAGGCTGAGGCAGGGCGATTGCTGTGAGTTTGAGGCCAACCTGGGGTACATAGTGAATTGAAGGCCAGAGTGGACTACACAGCAAGGCCCTGTCTCGAAAAGCCAAAAAAAATTACTTCTTCGATGTTTTTGACTGATGTTGGATTATTTAGATTTTTTGTTTTTGGTACCGGGGATCAAACTCTGGACCTTGTGTTTGCGAGGCAGACGGCGGAACCACTGAGCTAAATCGCTGGCTAGAATTTTTATATCTTCTTGATTCAGCTTTGGTAATTCATATATCTCTAGGAACCTGTCCATTTCTTCTGAATTTTTCTTATTAGAGTACAGGTTGTCAAAGTAGGTACTGATGATCTTCTGGATTTCTGCAGGATCCTTTGTGATTTCACTTTTCATCATTAATTGCACGGATGTGGATGTTTTCTTTCCTTGTTTTGATATGGTTGGCTAAGGGTTTGTGTATTTAAAGTTTGTGTTGAGAAGCCTGCTGTAATTCTAATGACTACATCATAATTGATTTGTTGCTTTTCTCTGTCCCTGTGCTGGGCTTCTGGGATTTTGACTGTGTGTGACTTGCAGAGTTTCTCTTCTGACCATTCCTAATTATCCATGTTAATTTTTCCCCAGTGTTTGGAAAATTTTCTGCCACCGTGTGATTTCGATAAATGGGTTTTAATGCCATTTGTGCTGTCCTCTGATTTTTCACTAATTCTAGTTCCTTTTGGCTTCATCTTTGGGTCATGTATCAGCTGTTGAATCCATTTTTTATGTTCTCTTCTTTTTAAGGTATCTCTGAGTAGTTGGTCTTTGAAAGCATCCTCCTCTTCTACTTCTGATATTCTGTCTTCACATTAGTTACTTCGGCTACCCTTACGTTCAATATAACGTTCACTCTCCTGGCTGTTTGTAACCTTTTGGTGGACTCCTTGCTAAACTGGTCATTCATGTTGTATATCATTTTGTTTAGTGCAGCTTAGCTTTATTAGTGTCTTCTATGAGCTCCCTGATTGTTTTCTTTTTTAATTAAATTCTTTTATTGGTACATTGTAGGTATACAACCCAATTACATTTCTCATTGGGAATTGTACCTTTACATAATGCATCTTGGTCCTTATTTTTTCCCCATTCCTAGCCCTCCCTTCAACCCCTCCACCCTTCCCTATTTACAAAGACTTTATTTCCATTTTTTCCATTTCTCATCATTTTTCCTTTCCCTTCCTTCCTTTCCCCTGCCCCTCCCACTACCCCTACCCCTTTCGACCTTTTCTTCCCATTTTGCATTATCGATTATTCATTCTAATCATTGGTACATTTTAGGTATACAATATAATGACATTCATCATTGGAAATTTGCACCTTTACATAGTCTCTCTTGGTTCTTATTTTTCACCCTTCCCCAGCCCTCCCTTCAACCCCTCCATTCCTCCCTATTTACAAAGATTTTGTTCCTATTTTTCCATTTTCTCATAGTAATCCCATTCCCTTCTATCCTTTCCCCTAGCCCTCCCATCTCCTTCCCCTTTGCCCCTTTTCTTCCTATTTCACATGACCTATTATACATTTAGTCCTCATTTACACTTTCAGTTTCTCACACCAGAGAAACTATTCAGAATTTATTCATGTGTGTTCTATTTATTTCACTTAAGAGTATCGCCTCAGTGTGCATCCACTTAGCTATAAATGTCCCTAATTTCTCATTTTTGATGGATGAGTAGTACTCCATTTCATTAAAAAAAAAAAAACACATTTTCTTTATCCAGTCTCCAGTTGATGGGCATTTGGGCTGTTTCCAAGTTTTAGCTATTACAAACTGTGCTGCTATGAACATGGGCACACATATATCGCTGTGGTATGATTCTTTTAATTCTTTCAGGAAGATCCCCAGCCGTGGAATAGCGGGATCAAATGGGACTTCCAGTCCTAGTTCTTTGAGGTATCTCCATACTAATTTCCACAGTGGTTGCACCAGTCTGCACTCCCACCAGCAGTGGAGCAGGGTTCCTCTTTCCCCACAGCCCCGCCAGCATTTGTTATTGGTTGATTTCATGATAGCAGCCATTCTTTCTGGAGTGAAGTGGAATCTCAGCGTTGTTTTCATTTGCATCTCTCGAATGACCAGTGATGTTGAACATTTTTTCATGTATTTATTTGCTATTTCTACTTCTTTGTCTGAGAAATGTCTGTTCATTTCAGATGCCCAGTTTTGGATTGGGTCTTTAAATTTGGGAGGTCTGATCTTTTTAAGTTCTTTATAGATTTGAGATAGTAGACCTTTGTCTGAGGAAGAGCAGGTGAAGATATTTTCCCACATTGTGGGTTGTCTCTTCACACTGCTGGTTGTTGCTCTTGCTGTACAGAAGCCTTTTAATAAGAAGAGATCCCACTTGTTGATTGTTTGTGCTAGTTCATGGGCAACTGAGGTTTTGTTCATTAAAATCTTTTCCTGCACCGATGTCTTCAAGGGTTCTACCTAACCTCTGTTCCAACTGGTTCAGAGTTTCTGTTTTAATATTTAGATCTTTAATCCATTTTGATTTTAGTTTAGTGCATGGTGAGAGATTTAGGTCTATTTTTAATCTTTGGCAAGTTGAAGCCCAATTTTTCCAGCACCATTTATTAAAGAGGCTATCTTTCCTCCAGTGAGGGTGTTTGGCTCCTTTATCGAAGATGAGATGGCTGAGTGTGTCTGGCGTTGTTTCTGCATCTTCCAATCTGTTCCACTGGTCCTCGGGTCTGTTTCTTTGCCAGTCCCATGCTGTTTTTTATCACAGTAGCTTTGTAGTATAGTTGCGGTTGGGGATTGTGATACCCCCTGCCATGTCTCTGTTACCTAGAATTGCTTTTGCTATTCTGGGTCTCTTCTTGTTCCAAATGAATTTTGGATTGTTTTCTCAAGGTCCACGAAGTATGCTGCTGGGATCTCAACTGGAGTTGCCTTAAATCTATATAGCAGTTTTGGAAGTATGGCCATTTTCACTATATTAATCCTTCCTACCCAGGAGCAGGGGATGTCTGTCCCTTTTCTGATATCATCTTCAATCTCTCTTTTCAGAGTCCCATAGTTTTCAGAAAAGAGGTCTTTGATTTCTTTCGTTAGGTTGATTCCTAGGTATTTCAGTTTTTTTGGATGCTATTGTGAAAGGAAGTATTTGCCCTATTTCTCTCTCAGTGAGTCCGTCATTTGTGTAGAGGAAAGCTATTGATTTTTGTGTGGTCTTTTTGGGGGGTGTTGTATTTGTTTTGGGTTTTGGGGGATTTTCTTTGACACAGGGTCTGTCTGTGTATTCCAAACTGGCCTTGAATTATGTAGCCCAGGCTGGCCTCAAACTTGGAGCAATCCCCATGCTTCAGCCTCCCTAGTGCTGGGATTACAGGCATGCGCCACCATGCCTGGCCCACATGTCTTCATTTTTAAAAAGAAGACATTTAGTTGAATGGGATACAGCTTTTGCATGTATTCCAAAATATTTATAAAACACTTCATTGTTGTTTGAAATCACTTCCAAAAGTGGTGGCTATCCAACAACTATTAATTTTTAAGTACAAATCACATATCTTGTAAATCTGTGAATTTACCTCTGATCTTTAATTGAAATATCAGAATAGTTTTAGAAAAGTCTTCATTTGAGAACACCAGAGGAAACGACCCCAGAATCTAAGGCAGTTAGCTATTAATAACAAGGCTTATTGAGAGCATATTGCTAATTCATGTTTCCTCATGAAATCTGAAGTCAAATAATTTTGTTGTGGAACAGTGTCACATTTCTATCATGAAGTTCAAAAAAATCATCTTTGCTCGGAAAAAAACTTGGGCCCACCAAAATAAAAGGCCCAATCAAAAAGTGGGCAACTGAAATGAATAGATGCTACTCAGAAGAAGGACAGATGGCCAATAAATACATGAAAAAACTCTGGCCATTAGAGAACTGCAAATGAAAACAGCACCTAGGGTGGGGGATTTAGCTCAGTGGTTTGCACAGGCACTAGGACGGAGTTTGATCCCTGGTACCAAGAAAAAAGAACAAAGAGAAAAGAAAAAGGAAAACAGCATCAAGATTCCATCTCACTCCACAAAGAAGGGCCATCAAGCAATCAACCAATAACGAATGCTGGTGAGGCTGTGAGGAAAAGGGAACTCTTCTATATTGTTAGTGGGAATGTAAACTAGACATTGCTCAAACCACTAAAACTAGAAATTCAATTTGACCCAGCTATCCCGCTTCTAGGTATCTTTCTGAAAGAATTAAATTCATCACATTACAGGGATCCATGCATAGCTATGTTTAAAGCTCCACAACTCAGAATAGCTAAATAGTGACCTGTAAGTCAATCAACAGATAAATTCACAAGGAAAATGTGGTATTTACACTCAATGGAAGGGCCAGGGATTTAGCTCAGTGGTTGACGCCTGACTCACAAGTGCAAGGTCCCTAGTTCGATCGCCGGTACCAAAAAAAAAAAAAAAAGTACTGTTCACTCAATGGAGTACTACTCTGCCATACAAAAGGATAACTTGAGGTATTCATAGGTCAATGGATGCAACTTGAGATTATATTAAATGAAATGTCAGACACACAACTCTTCAAATATCACATGGTTTCCCTTATATGAGAAAAACAGAAAGAGGGAGGGAGGTAGGGAGACAGTGAAAGTAGTTGATAAATAGGAAGTAGGGAGAGATCTTTTTCAAGTGGATGGAGAGACAAGAGATGCAGAGAGGGGGCGGGGCCGAGAGCAGGGAAAGAGAATGAGAAAGAGTTGAAGGGGGAAATGATAATAGAGCTTTTGCAAATGGGAAAAGGACCACTGGGCGTGGTGGTGCATGCCTGTCATCCAAGCTCTCAGGAGGCTGAGGCAGGAGGGTCTCTGAGAGCTCAAGGCCAGCCTGGGCTACATAGTGAGACCCTGTCTCAGAAAAACAAAAAGAGGGGGGAGTATCAAAAGCTGGCAAGAGGAGAGGGAGGGATGACAAAGGGGAAGAAGAATGAACATGTGTTATGTGCATGCTCCGACTCCCCACAATAAATGGGACCGCGTACTGCAGACACGGACTAATGGAAAAATCTAAAGTCAGCCCTTGGCACAAGGGTTTGTGACAAAATTAAGAAAGAAAAAGGAAAAAATAAATAAAAAATGAAATGAATGAATGAATGAATGAAAGAAGGCTAAAGAAACGTCCACATGGATTGCACCAGCACCCGACTGTCGGCACGAGAGCAGCACACGGCCCCCAGCCTGGCCCACCCTGAAATCTGCTCCGTCCCACTCAGCAAGCCCTGAACTCAAGACTCAAGAAGAAGGGCCACCCTCTCGCCCCTGGCTACCACATGTCTGGGGAACCTGGCGCTAAGCCATGCGTAGGCAACCTGCTTCTGGGTCCGGGTTCTTACATAGCAGAGCAGCTCCCTCGCTGTGATCCCATGAAACTCAGCCCTTGATACAAGGGTTTGTTGAAAGAAAGAAAGAAAGAAAGAAAGAAAGAAAGAAAGAAAGAAGAAAGAAAGAAAGAAAGAGAAAGAAAGAAAGAGAGAGAGAAAGAAACGAGGGAGGGATGAATGGAGGAAGGGAAGGAAAGAGGGCAGGCAGGCAGGCAGGGCCAACCATTACGAGGAAAAACCAATCATGTGAGGAGTGGTGGCCCACGCCTGTCATCCCAGCACTAGGGAGGCTGAGGCAGGAGGATCGCCAGGTGTTCAAGGCCAGCCTGGGCTACATAGTGAGACCTTGTCTCAAAAAACAAAAAACAAAACGACAAAGGGTACTGATTGGAAAGGAAGAAGTGAAACTGCCTTCATGGACAGACAACACAGTTGTGTATTTAGAAAATCCAACTTAAGTCTACGAAAGAGCTACTGGGACCAATCAGTGGGGAGCTAATGTCACCCAGGCCTTAGCCAGAGTCCTAGCACTTTCTTCACAAATTTGAAACAAGGTCAGGAAGCCAAATGTTGCTACTCTTGTGTCTCAGGTCATGCATTTATTATACAAATGCTACTAAAATACTAAAAATATATATTCTAGTTGGGCGCAGTGGCTCACGCCTATAATCCCAGCACTGGAGGCTGAAGCAGGAGGACCACAATTTAGGGCCCAGCCTGGACAATTTAGCAATTTAAAGAGACCTGTCTCCAAAAATGAGGGGGGGGGAGAGAACTGAGACCCGCGGAAGGTGGTGAAATGCTGAGGCGGCAGAAGAGAGAGGACACGGAGGAAGAGGCACCCAGGGAGGGCTCCTGGAAGAGGAGGGAGACACTGCCACCGCGACTGGGAGCCCAAACATCTGGCACAGCAGCTGCTGTCAATGGAGCTGGAAAACCTCTTGGCAAAAGTCCAGGAAGGGGCGCGGGGAATTGCAAAAGGCAAAGTAAGCATCGGAAGGAGACCCTCACTCAGGTCCACACATGGGTGGGTGTGAAGGCCTCCAAAACGACTGAAGTTTTTGAGTTTTTTATTTCCTGTTTGTCGAGGCAGGGTCTCTCGATGTAGTCCAGGCTGGCCTTGATCTCACTATGTAGCCAGGCTGGCCTCGAACTCGCAGCCACCTTCCTGCCTCAGCCTCCGGAGTGCTGGGATGACAAGCAGTCCCCACCACGCCTGCTGCGGTCATAGTTCTAGAGCTTAAGTCCAAGCCCAAGGCCTGCCTCCCTGTCTGCAATCCACTTGCTGGCTTCCGTGCTGGCTCCTGCCCTTCCTCTAAAGGTGCTAACTCCTGAGGCGCTCGCTCCTGAGCACCCCCTTTTCCGCCCCATTGCGGGGACGCATGCGTCAGCCCACAGCATCCTGGCCCTGGACTCAGGCCACGCACCCTGGGTCTCCCCACCACCTGCTGTCGCCCTGGGGGCACTGGCTCTGCCCAGGCCGCGAGTGTTCCAGCCAGCGTCCCGGGCGCAGCACACGACCTCTTTTCGTGCTTTCTCGGGAGGGGACCTGGAGCCCTGCGCGTGGAGGAGAGCGTACCGCCCGCGCCTCTCACCAGGACCAGGGAGCCAGTTCTCTTCAGACGCAGATATTAGATACTTTCAAAAGGTAAATAAATAATGTTTTTTTAAAAAAGAAAACCAGGGCCCGGGGATTTAGCTCAGTGGTGCCGACGCCTGCCTCGCAACGACAGGGTCCCGAGTTCGATCCCCGGTACCAAAAACAAAAGAAAGAAAGAAAAATACTTCTGGGGACCTAACTCAGTGCAAAGGCCCTGGATTCAATCCTCAATACCGCAAAACTAATGAGAAAGGAAAAACTGGAAACAAAGTCTTGGTACATAGGGAGGGCTGAAGGGAGGGCAGGGGAAGGGGAAAGAATAAGAACCGAGATACATCACGTACAGGTACAAGATCCCAAGGATGAATGCAACTTATTGTGTACCTAACATGTACCGATGAACTTAATGGATAAAAAAAAAAAATCCTTCCCAGCACTCAGGAGGCTGAGGCAGGAGGATGGCTGCGCGGTTTCCAGGCCTACACAGCGAGACTCTGTCTCAAAACACAAGAGAAAAACTCCAAAATGCCCATGAGAGTGAGAGCTGAATGAAGGCCCACTAAGTTCCCCTTGGGCGCCGCGGACCGCTGGG
>NW_028258501.1:0-21052 GCF_053883595.1 Heterocephalus glaber | reverse complement strand
GGGCAGCAGGAGCGTCCTGCTGCCCCTGGCCCTGGCCTGCTCTAAATGGGGGTGAGGGAATTTGAAGTCGCCAAGAAGCCCCCCAGGGTGCAGGGTAGATCCGAATCCAGCTCTCTATTGACTCCACAGAGACCACCAGGTTCACCTTGTGTCCTGCGGCCCACCACGTGTCCGGCAGGAGCAGCGGCCATTGTCCGCTCCTAGTTTACACATCGCTCCCCCCATTGGATGCTTCTGTATTCAAAGTTGGAGGGAGCCTGTGCCGAGGGTGGCTGTGTGCAAAATATGGCCCCAGGAGCCAAGTGCAGAACCGGGTGCAAAGTGCGCAGCCAGGTGCAAAATACAGCCCAGGGCGCAAACGGCAGGGCTGGGTGCAAAGTCACAGTCCCATGAGCGCTTATGAACTGAAAGGCCCAGCCCCTGTTCATTTTGACGTTACTTACTTAATTTTGTGTAGTGGGAATTGAACCCAGGACCTTTGCACGGAACTGCAGTCCCCCAGCCCCGTGTGCATTTATTTCTTTGTTTGTTTGTTTATTTCCAGACAGGGTCTTCTCTCCCCAAGTCGCTAAACTGCCTAGGCTGGGCTCCAAGTCTGGCTTCCGCCGTCCATAGCGCTGAGATCACAGACATGTGCCACGGCGGCTGGGTTCCCTTTTGGTTTTTATTAAGCTGTGTTCTGCTAGCGGGGAGGGCAAGAGAAAAAACAGGCATCTGCTTGCCGCCTTTCAGGAGGGCATGAACATTTCCGGGGTTCACTCGTAACGACTATGAGAAGGTCCTATCTTCCAATGATTCTCTTGATTTCATACCCAATCGTTGCCCACCTACTCTCCTACATGCTACCCCACCCCCTTCCCAAAGCAAAACTTCTCCCAAGAGAGAATTTTCTGGAAAAGGATGGGGGAGGGGGTGCACGCAAATCCCCGAAAATCCCTGGAAACCGCTGCGACCGCACGGTTCTGAGTGGGGCGGTCTCGGGCGCAGCTGAGTCCGAAACACGGGACCAATGTGCCGGGAACCCTGCCCACGCCTGGTGTAAAAAGCTCCGCAGCCCGGGAGTGAATTTCAGGGCCAGAAGCTGTGGGTCTATTTCCATTTCTTTCTCAATTCTCTCCTTTTATTTTAAATCCCCTTTCCCTCCCTTCATTTCCAAAAGATCTATCTCCCTACTTCCTATCATCTTTTATTCAGCCCTTTATTTATACTTTGGGGTTCTCATATAAGAAAAGCCACGTGCTTTTTAAGCTTGTGTGTCTGATTTCTTTCACTTGACATTACGGTCTCGAGGTGCATCCATTCACTGGAAGGGGAAGAAGATCGGAAGGGAACAGAGAGGGATGGGAGGGGAAGCTGACAAAAAAAAAGAAGAAGTAAGGTGTGCTATGCACACGTACAAACTCCCCGCAATAAATGTAATCAGTATGTCCTACAAGCATGGACGACTAAAAAACATTTTTTTCTAAAAGAACCAAATTTTAAAAAGACCAAATTGCAGGCCTTTGGCTGCAGGATCGTTTTGTTTTGCTGCATGTGGGATAGAAAAAAGAAAAGGCTTTTCTGGGATGTTTTAATAGAAATGTCAGAAGTGCACTAAAGGAGACTGTGGCATTTCCTTACTCAGCAACACCCCTCTACCGCCCCTGCGGGACCTTTCCCTTCCAATCCAGCCCCTCCACAGCCACAGCGATAGTCTACACGCCTCGGCCTCCTGACCCCACTGAGGGCTCTTCCAGGGCTCAGGGACCCCAAAACGCCCAGCAGAGGCCGAAGAAGCTGCCTGGAAACACTGGGTATTGTGTCCACTCAGACAGGCGTTGGAGACTCCCAGATGTCTGCTCGGCGCCCCTTTGGGCTTTCTCTCAAATGTAGCCAACCGCCTCCGTGGGATAACACTGGAGGCCCACAGGGAATTTGGAGACCCTCCGCTGCCAATATCTGGAATGCTTCCGGCCTCATCTTAGGCGACAACTTCAGCTGGCCCTGCAGCAGAAATGCTGGCAAAAATGTAAAAGGCAAGGATCAGAGCCAGCATTTTTAAAAAATAGGAAACAGTGAGATTACTATTTCTGTGTTTATACTCACCTCAACAATTTTGAATGAAAGCCGTAAGATGTGCATGTTTTTGGACGCTTCGGTACATTTATGTGGATGTGTGTATATATGTTACTTTCCTAACTCCACACGATGTTAGCAAGAGCTTACAGGGTTCCCACACTCACAGGCGAGTAAGGAAGGTCACTTGCTATCAAGCCTAAGAAAGGGGACACTTCGAGGGCCTCAAAGGAGAGTGTTCACCTGAATCTATAGAAGCTGCAGGCGATATTGGGTGCGGAGTTCATAGCTTGCTTTCCTATCCTTGAGAGGTTTTGCAAAGTTCAGTCTAAGACCCCTTATAAATACTTCCAGCAAAGCAAACTTTCAAAGACCAAGATGGAACAACATTGTGATTTTTCCCAGAAAAGTTGCATTTATTATTTTACACAATGTCGTTTGTCCTGTTGAATATTCACAATACTGACATGAATAAATCCCTTCAGATAAATGTGAATGTGAACGCTTAGGGCACCCTGGCATACTTGCAAAGCCCTTCCCACAGTCATCGGAAACACGAGGAGGTATTTTAGTATGTTCAACAGCAACACGCCTGTTAACTTCTGTATGAAGTCTCCTCTGCAAACCACATACTTGGCCTCCAAAGAACTTCTTCCATTGGTCAAAAGCCATTTTGCTTGCGAGGCTGTTGCACTTACGCCTTCATTCTATTCATTTACACGTGTGCTCCTTTACCATGCGGCTGTGCAAGTCTCCTGGACGGTAGTTTCATGCTCACAGAGGGACATAAGCACTGCTCAGCACAGCTGTGCTCCTGGAACTGGCTGGTGACCGATCCAGTTGAGTCACACGCTTCCTCACAAATTTCAACATCAGCACATTTTTCAGGGTGGTCTGGAATTCTAAACAGGGGCTGGGAACCAGGTCGTTCTGATGTCTGCTTCTGGCCTTGATTCCTTCGGCAGGCAAAGATTGGCAGGTCATTTGATATCTCAGTATCAGAATCTTTATTGTCAAAATATTTCAAGTCTTGGGCCCGGGGATTTAGCTCAGTGCTTCTGCCGCCTGCCTTGCAAGCGCAAGGATCCTGAGTTCGATCCCTGGTACAAAAAAACCCAAAACAAAACACAAACCCATATATATATATATATATATTTTTTTTTTAAGTCTGTCTGTCTCATAGAACAGATATTGAAGAGTGAGATGGGTGTAAAGTCTTCCTTTTTCATTGTTTTGGAAATCCATATCTTTTCAACTTGATATAATTCTTTTCTTTTGAGACAGGGTCTCACTTCGTAGTTCAAGCTGACTTGAACTCACTACGTACGTAGCCCAAACTGGCACCAAACTCACGGCGATCCTCCTGCCTCAGCCTCCCAAGTGCTGAGATCACAGCCGTGCGCCACCACTCCCAGCCTCAATTTGACATAATTCTTAATACTGCAGTGAGGAAAAATGAATTCCAGGGAAGCGTCCACAAATGGTAAAAAGTGTCTCATTTTTACTGATGAGGGTGACCCATAGTCCGGGAAAGTCAGCCGAGAAGCGGCAGAACGGGGGTGGGGGGAGCGGTGCGCAATACCCGTTTGCCACTTCCGGGGCGCTGGATAACGGCAGGGGAGCGAACCCTCACTGCTAAGCACTGCCTCACCTCGGCAAGCTGCAAGCTGCGTCTTGGTTCCAGCGCTTAGTCGCTTAGTCGTCAGTTGGAAAGAAGGAAACGGAATCTTCCAAAACCAAACCGAAAAAGCGCCCGGGTCCCAGCGGCCCAGCCCCACGGGCGCGTGCAGGGGCCCTCGCGCTCGGCCACCCCGCGCTCGGCCACCCCGCGCTCTGCCCGCCCGCGCAGCGCTCTAACACTGCGACTTTGAATGCCACTGAATCGTACACCTAGTTGGAGAAAATGACACATTTTATGCTACATATATTTGTATTGCAATTACGCGGTTAATAATATAATATACCCAGACCGTTGGATTACATATTCCAATGAATGCATTGCACTGCATTGGAATTTATGCGTTAGTAAACTATGTTTTAAAGTGCTATGTGGTAAATTACCATTATTTTTGGACCTCTGTAAATGATCAGACCAAAGTTGAAGAGATTAGATTTATTTGAGTAAGAATAATCCTTAGATTATCTTTGATCAAAAGGGAAGCAATTGTAAAGAAAAATCACATGTTTCATTAAAAATTGTAGTACATTCTTTGTAAACTGCCAACTCGCGCCAAATATTCAGTTATAATTCCTTCAATATATGACTATGACACTCCAAAATAATGTTTCAACTTTTTCCTTCTCTTTCCTGACTCAATGGCTTACAAAAATAAAAATAAAAGGAACAAGAAAACCCAGCAAACTCTGGGAAAGGAAGAGAACCTGCTCTCCAGAGCTACTATATTATTGAATTCAAATGTCCAGTTTTCAATAGAAATCATGAGGCACATAAAGAAAGTGGTCATAGGAAAAGAATAAATCAGCAGAAACTGTCCCTGTCAAAGACCTGATGGCAGATCTATTAGACCAACATTTCAAAAACAGTTATATTTAAAGACATTCAAAGGAAGGCGTGAAGACAATCAAGAACATGACAGAGGTACACAATGGAAATACCAATAAAGAGATTGAAAACCCAAGAGGAAGTAAAACATAAATTCTGGACTTGAAAAGTACAATAAATGAAGTGAAAAATTCTCTAGTGAATCTTACTACAGAGATATCAAGGCAAATGTGAGAAGACGGAAGGAAGAATCAGCAAACCAAGCTAAGCATGATGGCACATGCTTGTGTTCTCAGCACCCTGGGAGGGTGAAGAGGGAGGATTGCAAGTTCAAACCCAGCCTGACAACTTAGCAAGACATTGTCCCGAAACAAACAAAAAAAAATACTCCAAAGGCCTGGGGCCGCAGTGAAGGCTCTGGCCTCAATAGCCAGTATAGCTAATAATAATACAATAATAATTTGAAGAAGGGAGAATGGGCACTAATGGGTCTGAAGAACAGAAACAACAACAACAGATTGAAGTAAAAGAAGCAGAGCCTAAGGAACCTAAGGAGCATATGCATTGTAGAATTCTAGATGAACAGTCAGAAATGCATGGAGAGACTATTTTAAGGAAAATAGCTGAAAACCCCCAAATTGGATGTATGACATAAACAGCAAACAGCTGGCAAATTGGGTGGGGCTAGTGCTCTCAGAGGGGTGATTACTGGAGGACGCACTGCCAGCTCACATGGAGGGATCCCCTCTGAACACAAAAGAGGCCGAGAGCATAGTTTGCTGCAAACAAGCAGCCCTGTGTCCTATAGGGCCCCGAGGAGAAAGCACTTTCCAATTCAGAAGGATGACTCTGAGTCCTCGAGGACAAGTTAAGATCCTGATCACAACACCCTGCTTAATGGAAGGATGCGGGCAAGTCATATATTTTTATTCAACATGGTTACAGGATTTTTGAATGCCTGCAGAATTGTGGACCTTAAGCGAGGCCCTCCGGCACATGAGGCAAGAATCACTGCACAGGCCAAGGGCAGTGCTATGAAGCTTTCTGTTGGGTCGAGATATCTCATTTCCATGGCTACTACAGGCCCTGGACTGCACTGGCCCCCAACACATTGCTTGTGATGTAAAACATACATTAAAGTACACAACAAGAAGCCCCACAACGACAAATCTCACCCTAGGGGACAAATTCAGGTTTTTAACAATGTCTATCTGTGCTAAGTCTGTGGCCTGGAGTACTACAACAATGGGCATTCACTACGTTTCCCGGAGGAACTTACAAGCTAATCGGTATTCTTAACGCACTCAAAATTCTTTCACTTATTTTGTCATGGGGACTTAGAAGCACCAACCTATGAGGTGCTCAGGGAAACAGTTCTTCAGACAGTAGTACTGTAAAAATATCTGCAAACTAGAATGTCTGACTTAGTAATCCCATGACATATATTAAGGATCCAAAGCAATGCAAACTTTAAGAGACATAGGAGAATTAACAGCTCAGGTGTTCAAATGAACATGAAGTTATACTTGAACATAGTCATGAAACACTAGAGTTGAGAAACAAAGCACACTAGATCATTTGTCTTTTGAGACAGATAGGACATGATTAAACCAATAGTGACTGAATATATATATATATTAATGAAATACATTCAATCACAGGTAAGGACAGATGTTATTTAAGTCTGGAACAAAACCAAAAAGATGAAATTTCTTAAAATTAATTTTACTGGTAAAATTTAGCTAAATTTTGGAAACAGCCCAAATGTGCATCATCTCTCTGGTGCATCCATTTAGCCATACGTGTCTCAAGTTTATCTTTCTTTATGGCTGAGTAGTACTCCATTGTAGGTCTCCACGCAGAGCTGGTACCTGTCTGCCTGCAGGAAGGCAGTCAGCCACCTGGACCGCTTCCTGCCCTGCATGATGTCCAGGAGGTGGGCGTCGGCCCCGTTGGTCTTGACGATGAAGTCCACCAGCTTCCGGTCGGCTGGGTCGCGAGCGGCCCTCCTGAGGTCGGGCAGCAGCCTCTGGCGGGGCCCCTGGCGGCCCGGGGCGGCGTGGTCCCGGCCCTCGCGCTCGTCCTCCGAGTCCTCCAGGTCTGCGTAGTTGACCTTGGGGAAGCGCAGGCGCAGGTCCGGGGCTCCGCCGTGGACGGCCGTGCGGATGGGGTGGCTGGCGTGGGCCGCGTAATACTCCAGGAAGGAGCCCCCGAAAGAGGCGCGCGCCAGGCCTTCCCTGTAGTGGGCGACCAGGGACAGGCACCGGGTGACGCTGCTGTGCCCGTAGGCGCTGCTGGCCCTGCGCACGAGCTTCCCTTGCTCCTCGCAGTCCAGGGGCTTTAAGCTGTGGACAGGCACGCGGATGCCACTGAGCTCCTGCGGCTCGGTCTCGCTGGCTTGCGGGGAGGCCTGCAGCTGGCTGGCTCTGGAGCTGCCTCCGGAGGCCCGGTGGTGGCCACCGGCTCACCGCCCTGCCCTCCCTGGCCCCGCAGCGTGGCGGCCCTCAGGACCTCCGGGCGCACCCTGACGACTCTCCTGCCCGCTCTTGCCTCTCCTGGGCGCGCGGCGGCCTTCCGCGCTGCCCCTCTGCCCGAGGGCCCGGCGGCTTCCATGTCGGGATCAGCGGAGGCTTTGCATCTGTGCTCTTGGCCCGGCTCACCTCGGGCTGCCGCTGGCCCGGGCTCCGCGCGGCCGCCTCCACCAGGGCCCGGCCTCCTCCCTCGGGCTGCGGAGCTTCTGGGCCTCGGGACCCGGAGCGGAGGCTGCGTGGGCAGCGCAGGTCTCACCTGAGGACGCAGAACACAGGGAAGGGGAGTGGGTGCGGCAGCCCTCAGCGCCCCGCGGCTGCACCCCTGGGAGCACACGTGTGGGGCACCCCCGGCCCACCCGCCGCCCAGGGCAGACAGGCGCAGCCCGGGCTGGAGACAGAGGCCGCCTGGCACGCGTCGTCCGGCGCGCCTAGGCTGCTGCCCGCTCGGGGCGCTACAGGCCCCCAGAAATGTCTCGCGTGGGCCCGGCCTCCCCGTGAAAGTTTGGGCTCGCGTTACTTGCTTGTGTGCTAAGGCCACGGGACACATCTCCCAGGCTGCGCACACCCAGGGCAGAGGCCTGGCGCTGAGCGCGCTGGCTCAAGCAGCCAGGAGCGCTGCCCGCCCACAGGAGGGTCCTGGGCTCCAGGACTCCCACTGCAGGAACCCCGCAGAGGCCCCTGGGTAGCACAGGGCTGTCCAGTGGGTCAGGGCCTCCGCACAGAGGCCGCGGCACCCCCCCCTCGCGGGCCGCGTCTTTTCGGGGGAGGAGCCCTCTAGCAGGGGACTTTGCAGAGGCAGGCAGAGGAGCTGTGAGCCTGGTCTTTCTGCCTGCAGCAGCAGTGCTGCCCTCCCGCCCGCCGGCCAGCCCGCGGGCCCCAGAGAGGGAGCGAGGAAGCCATCCCGTGCCATCTCTCAGGGCTCCTCTGCCCGCCTGCTTGACACCCCGGTCCAAACGCCTTCGAGCACCTTCCGGGGCTCCAGTGCCGCCTCTGCAGGTGTGTGCTCTGCACAGTGCGTCTGTCTCGGGAGACACAGGGGTCAGCAGGGGGCAGAGGGAGCGAGGGAGGGAGGAGGCAGGGCCAGAGGGACCGGTGGACAGGTGCACGTGAGGAGGCAGAGACCCACAGAGCTGGGCACACAGACACCTGTGCACGAGGCCTCCTGGCTGAGTGAGGCAGGACAGGTGGGGCTGGCAGCCTGCGACTCAAGGAGGGAGAGTAGGCGGGGCTGGACTGAGAGGGGCGCGCGCCCTGCAGCCGGGACCTGCTCCTTCGTAGGGCACTCGTGGGCAGGGCACCTCCACAGCACGTCCTGCCAAGCCTGGAACTGACCCCGCTGGGAGCCCAGTCCCAGGCCAGGGGCCAGCACCACCCCCACGCCTGCCCCGAGAGGCCTCAGAGCCTTCCTGGGGGCTTCTGTCACACGGATGTGGCCTCAGTCTACCTCCCTGCCCTCCGGGCAGACTTTTCTCAGCCCCTAGGTGCCCTCCCGGGACCAGCTCCGTGCCATCCTTGCCTGCCCAGCCTCCCAGCCCTCTCCAGTCCTGCCCACTTGCGGTGCCATCTCCTGCCTCCCCATTTCTCCCTCCTGAAGAGCACGTGACCGGCCACCTGCAGTGACTAGGAGTTGTAGCAGGAGTAGAGCAACAGCGTGAGCCCGTGGGGGAGTGGAGCTGTTACACAGAGGCAGAGGCGAAAGGCCAGAAAGCCTTGGGGATCTGCGCTTCACAGCCTCAGGTGCCAACTCCTGACACAGCAGGTGTCACTGGAGGACAAGGCGGGGCTCGCTGACACCATGCCTTACAGCATCTCCTCACCCAACCTTCTGATTCATCGGGAACCAGCCTCTCTCACACCCAGGAGGGACAGGAGCCCATAATGCCTGATGAGGACCTCACTGACACCCCATGCACGCGCGCGCACGCGCGCGCGCGCACACACACACACACACACACACACACACACAAGGATGGATGGAGGGCACCTACTTGTGCTGATGTCCCTTCAGTTCCTCTATCTCTTCCATCTGGCTATATCTTTGTGAACTGTGTCTGCACGCAGGAAGGAAAGAGTGGCTTGTTTTGGTTGCCACAGAGACCAGAATGTCACTGATGGTAGCATTCTATGGGAAGCAGGAAGTGCTAAGGCACACTTAAAGGCACAGTGCTGATCTCTTCCGCAGTCAGACCCACCCTGCCTATTCCAGTCTGGGAAGGAAGGAAGGAAGGTTGGGAGGGAGGGAGGAAGAAAGGGAGGGAATGGAGTCATCACTGCCAATCCTCTCTGGAATTGGAATCGGGGAGGTGAGTTTTCCCAAACTAGCTTGCAGGGGAAGGATTGTAAAAGGATGCCACACTTTGTTCTCCCCTATCTGGAGCTCTTCAGACCCCTGAATACCTGAAGGGTGAAGGACGGGAATAGAAGAAAGAGACAGAAACGGTATTGTGTGTAGAGTGGGGGCCCGGGAGGACACTGTCTCTCTGGACAGGCTTTGATGAACTGCACAGTGGGGCTGCTTGCTTTTATTCATCAGCAAGGAGCGCAGGGGAGCGGGTAGTGCGCTATCCCGGGAGGGAACAGTGACTGTGGTAAGATTAGGATGGCCAGGCAGGGCCCCAGTTTAGCCTCTCAAAGGGGCCAAGTCCAGGCCCTTCCCCACAGCAGGAGGTCTGTGCTGTACGTTGCCCTCAGCAGATGCTGTCCTGTGTCAGGGGCTCTGTGTCTGTGGCTTCCCACAGAGCCCGGGAGTCATACTTCTGTTCCCCAGGCAAGTGAACTCCGGGGCTGGGGACTGCGGGGCCTTTAATCTGGCCCCTCCACTTTGTGCACATCACCGCCCCTGTGATGTGCTCAGGAGCACGCCCAGAAAGGGTCCCCTTTCGACCCCCCAGAATACAGACCCCCTGGAATGTTTGAGCAGGTGTCATCTGGGCCTCGTGCTGACACAAAGGTGAACGTGGGTGAAAACCCGAGAGCACAAAGCGGCTGCACACCAGAGGAAGGCAAAGCCGGCGCTCTGGCAGGGGCAGCAGCAGAGGAGCCTGGGGCTGCCCTGGCCCCATGGTGCTGAGGCGTAGCCAGCACACAATGGGGGCTGTGAGGAGACTGGAGCCCTGCAGTCCCCGTGAACCCAGCGCAGTAGGCGGGGAGCGTGCAGTACCGCCGACACCACGGGCCCCTGCGTGACTGGATCCCAGGAAGGGCTCCTGTGGCTGGGACCCGGCACCGTCTTCCTCCCCTCTACCTGGCAAGTTGTCCCTGAGCCCGACTGGGGAGTGAGCAATTCCCTTCCAAGCGCATATGCGTAGAACTGGTCCCAGGCAACTGCTCCTGTGTGGGAGGGTCGGGTCACAGGGGGAGAGGTGTAGTGGGTGTTTCTTTACGAAGCAGGAAGTGGGCCAGCGGAAGAGGAAGGGTGGCAGTGGAACTAGGACTTGAAGGGCAGGCTGCCACTCAGGGAGAAGACCTGGGGAGAGCTTTTCCTGCACAGGAACCTGGCTGGAGAAAGCTAAGAGACGTGGAGCCCCTTGGGTATGGGGAGACACAAGCCCCAGGTGCCTGGAGCTGTGTGTGCTTCACCTGGGACTTGGCAAAGTTGCAAATCCTCCCAACACATTGGGTTTCAGAGTGGAGGAGAAGACCTCCCTCTCTCCAGTGCTCCCTTCTTAAGGGCTCCATAAAGCGGTAGTCAGGTAATGTATGGCCAGGGTACTTGGGACCGGAGGTTCTCAACGTGCAGAAATGTCACCGCAGGGACAGATGGCACAGCTGACGACACCACTCTTCCTTGGAGAGCAACCGGGTACCCTGCGTGGTAAGTGGCCTGTTTCTGGGGCCATCTGCCCACTTTACAGAGCAGTTTACCCCACGGGGCACCATCCAGGGAGTGCCATCCACTCCTCTCCCGGCGAGGCCCCAGTGCGGTAATCACGCCTGCCTTTGCCTGCACACCCTGAGCTTCCTGTCACAGGCATGGGAAGTCTTCATCTCGCCCAAGCTGCAGAGATGCCACGGCCACCCCCCGCCGCGCCCCAGGGGGAGACCACTCAGGGGGAGGGCAGATAGGTTACCCTGAGTCTCACGTGGGCAGAGGACCAACAGCGTATCCGCCTCTCTTGCACATGTGTCCCTCGATGTGTTCCGAGCTATGCGACCGACTGTGCCCTGTGTGTGCCGTTTAAATGCTACTTTGGCATCTATTGCTCTCTGTTTGCCGCGGGTGACGGTGTTCTGCTTTGTCCCTCGTGGGTTGGCCTGGGAACTGGATGGAGCGTAATCGCCAGTGGCTTAAAGGAGCTGTAGGAACAGTAGCACGAGACACAAGAAATCTCAGGGCCTTGAGCGCACGCAGGTGCCCAACCGCACAAGGAAGCCATGGGAATCCGAGGCAGTGGTCTCCACTGGAAATACACGGGCCGCCGCAGATGTGAGCTACCTATGAAAGAAGAATGGTTTTTGTAGCCATGCTGGAATTCAGCAAGTGAAAGTTCATCCTAAGTATACATACTGTTCGACGGGACACACCCAACACATTATGGTTTCTCCGTGCAGTGAACATGGAAACCCGTAATGAGATCTTGTGTCCCTTGCACTAAGTCTTACGATTCGGGTGCGTGCTGCGTCCTTTCACCCCATCTCCATCCCATCTACGGACATCTCCCACACTCCACACCCAAGAGCACAGTGGCTTCCACGTCGGGTGGCCCGAGTCTCCCAATCTAGTGCGGGTCTTCCCATCTCAGTTGTGTCTCCACGCATCCCCAGGGCTCAGTCCCCACGTGGGACTGGTGGCTGTCACGCTGTGAACACGGTCTCAGCTCCTTCCTGAGCACATGCAGAGTGGGCTGCCTGCCACTGACAGGGTGGAGCACAGTCCCCAGGCTCAGGGTGGAGTCTGAATGAGTGGAAGGCAGGCCATCAGCTTAGTCGTGTGCTCAGCCCCTCCATGTCATTTCTGCACTCAGTTGTCCTTCAGATCAACAGAACTCATTTCATCTCTTTTGTCTGACGCCACCCCCCACGGCCAGCCCCCAATCTGCTGCCCACAGTGCACCAGGAAAGAGCTAAGTGGAAGTTGGCAAACATTAGAAGCCCGCTTGGGGGCTGCCTCCTTCTAGAATGGCTTCGATGTGTACAAAAGGGAACGTGTTGCCCTCGGGTTTGTGACATCGGTCTGTATTCTGCCTGGAGATGAGATTTCTGGCTCACTTTCAGTTTTACTCAAGTGTAACACTCTCCAGAAAAGTACACATAATAGTTTGGTGAATTTCCACCAAGACGCTCATGTAAGCAGCCACCAGTTAGGTGGCAGTTTTCATAGAGAAATATGGAAGAAGAGTTTTTGCTGGGTCCCATCTTTTACTGGCACAATTGTGCAGTCCCTAATGATCGCATCCGTGGTGTGGACTTGGTTCATGTTCATAACGCATCTTGATGCTTTTTCATTCTCTTCCTCCCTCTCCTTCCTGCTTCCATCCCACTCCACCTCCTCATCCTTTTCCCTTTTGCCAAACTTCTACCTCCTTGTTTCCTTCTGATTATCTTTGATCTTGCTCTTTATTTATTTATGTTCTCAGTTTGTCATGTAAGAGAGAGTATGCAATAGTTAGGCTTCTGTGTCTGATTTATTCCACTTAATCTACTGGTCTCAATTTGTATAGATTTTCCTACACATGAATCCCTTTTCTTGCCTTTAATTTGCTCTCTAATTATTTATACTTTGGTTCTTTCATAGGTGGGAAACCATAAGGTATTGAAGTTTGCACGTCTCATTGAGTTACTTAGCATTATGTTCCCAAGGTGCAGACATTTTCCAAACAAGGGCTGAAGTTCACCCTTCTTCGTAGCTGAGTAGTATTTCATCCTGTGGATACACCATAGCTTTTAATCCATTTCTGTGTTGATGGCCATATTGGCCCCTTTGAAGAGTTGAGTATCATGAACTATGGGGCCGTAAACATCAGTACCCATGGATCACTGTAATGCATTTATTTCATTCTTTGGAGAAAATGCCGAAAGGGGAATAGTGGAGTCTCATAGAATTCCTGTTTTTAGGTTTTTGAGGAGTCTCCATGGTGTTTCCAATAATGATTTTACTAGTTTACACTCCCACCAACAATGTTTCCTTTCTCCCACGACTTTGCCATTTGTTATTATTTGATTTCTTGATACTTGCCATTCTTTCTGGAGTGAGATGTAAACTCAGTGATGTTTTAATTTACATTTCTCTAAAGGCCAGTGACACTGAATATTGTTTCATGTATTGATTCACCATTTGAACTTCTGAAAAATGTCGATACATTTCAGTTGCCCATTTTCTCATTGGGTACTTTATCTTGGGGTCTAATTCCTCTGAGACTTATATATGTTGTACCTGTTAGTACTCTCTCTGAGGAATAGCTGGCAAAAATTTGTTCCCGTTCTTAGGCCGTCTCTTTGCTCTGCTGTTGCTTTCTTTGCTGTGCAGCAGGTTTTTAATTTGATGTGATCCCATTTGTTGATTATGTTATTTCTTGTACAGTTGGGCTTCTGTTCAGAAAGTCCTTGCCTATGCTTCTGAATTCAAGAGTGTCACTTACCTTGGCTTCCTACTGGTTAGATGTTTCTGTGTTGATGTTTACAGCTTTGATCCATTTTGATTTTACTTTAGTGCACGGTGAGCGATAGGGCTCTACTTGCTATCCTCTGTGGACAGCTAATTTTCTCAGCACCATTTGCCAAAGAGGCTGACTGTTCTCTAGCTTAATTCTGTAGCCCCTTAGTCAGAGATGAGGTGGCTGAATGTGTCCGCGTTGTTTCTGTGTCCTCTATTCTGTTCCATCGATCCACATGCCTGTTTTTGTGCCTGCCGTATGTGGTTCTAGCACTGTACCTTTGTAATATAACTTGAGACCTGGGACGGTGATGTCTCCTGCTTTGCTCTTATTACCCAGCCTTGGTTTTGCTGTTCTGCATCACTGTTGGTTCCACACGTACTTTAGGATTGTTTTTTTCTGTTTCTATGAGGGCTACTGTTGGTAATTTGATTGAGATTGCAATGAATCTGTATATTACTTTTGGAAATATGGCCATTTTGAGAATATCGGTTCTGCCTATCCAGGAACAGGGTATGTTCTCCCCATTTTGTGATGACCTCTTCAGAGATCTGTAGTTTTAGTGTAGAGGTCTTTCACTTCCTGGGTTAGCTTTATTCTCAAATACAGTATTTAGCATTTTTATGATATGGTGAGTGGTGTTTCTTTGCACATTCTTTGGTGTGTTCATTATTGGTGTACAGAAACACTATTGAATTTTTCTGTTGATTTTGCATCCTGCTGCACTGCTGAATTCAGTGATTAATTCTAGATGTCTTTTGGTGGGATGTGGGGGTCTTCAGTATAAAGAATCATGTCATGTGCAACTATTGATAATTGGATTTGTTCCTTTCCTATACATATCCTTTGTATTTTTTTTCTCTTGCTGATGGCTGTAGGCAATATTCCAAGTACTGTACTGAACAGCAGTGGTGATAGTGGTCATCCTTGTCTCGTTCCTGAATTTACAGGGAAAGATCCCAGCTTCTCTCCATTTAATATGATGGTGGCCACTGGTTTGTCATTACTGGCTTTTATCAGACTGAGGTAAGGTCTCTCTGGACCTTTTCTCTTAGGGGATTTCATCATGAACGGGTGTTAGATTTAGTCAAAAGCTTTTTCTGCTTCTATTGAGATGATCATGTGATTTTTGTGCTTGCTTCTGTCTGTATGCTGTATTCCATTTATTGATGTGTATATGTTGAACCATTCTTGCATCCCTGAGAAAATGCCTACTTTCCCGTGATGTATGATCTTTTGGACGATTTGTTACACTCTATTGGTGAATATCTTACTGAGATTATTTTCTTGGCATCTATGTTCATTAAGGAGATTGGTCTGCAGTTTTCTTTATTATTTGCATCCTTGCCCGATTTTGGAGCCAGAGTGATGCTGGTTTGCAGGAATGAGATTGCAAGCAGACTTTTCCTTTCGCTTTCATTGAACTGTTTGTGGAGTATTGATGCTGTACCGTCCTTGAATGTCTTGTAGCACTCCACAGTGCATGTTTCCGGTCCTGGGTTTTCTTTGGTTGGCATGTTTTTTATTAGAGCCTCAATTTCATTGCTTGTTGTTATACTATTCAGAATCTTATGTCTCTTTGGTTCATTTTTCATAATTTGTATGTGTCTAGAAGTCTCTCATTTATTTTGAGATTCTCCAATTTGTTGAAATAAAGGGGTTCATAATATTTATTAACAATCTTCTGTATTTCAGCAGTGTCCATTTTGATTTCATCTTTTTCATTTGTAATTGCATTGATGGGAGTCTTTTTTTGTCCTTTTATATGCAAGGTTGGATCATGGGTCATCTATTTTTTTTATTGTTTCCAAGAACCAGCTCCTTGACTCACTGATTCTTTGCATGGATTACTTGTCTCACTTTGGTCGATTTCCTCTCAGATCTTTATGATTTCCCTCTTTAAAACAGATTGGGGTTTGAACTTTTGTGGGTTTTTGAGAATCTTGAGGTTCATCACTAGGTTATTTATTTATCCTAGCTCTGTTTCTCTCATTGAGCATTGACTGCTATAAGCTTCTCTCCTAGACTGCTTTCATTGTGTTCTACAAGTTCTGTGGCATTTCACCTGCATTGTGGTTTGATTTCCAGAATTGTTTAATTACTTTCATCATTTCTTCTGTGAGGCATTGAGTGTTCAACAGTGTGATACTAAGTTTCCACGTGCTTACACATTTTCTGTGGCTTCTGTTGTGATCGATATCTAGTTTCAGTGCACAGTAATCTGACCGTAAACAGGGGATGATTTTGATTCTTTTCTTTCTATTTAAGTAGGCTTTGTGGACTAGTATGTGTTGTATTTTGGAGAAAGTTCCATGTAGTGCTGGAAGAATGTTTATTCTCTTGTAGTAGGGTAAAATACTCTGCAGATATCTATTAAGCCCATTTGTTCTGAAGTGATGTTCAACTCCAATGTTTCTGGTTGATTTTTTGTTTAGTTGATCTGTCTCTTTCTTCATCTACCCTTTTTTGTTAAACTACTTACCTTGCTTGATGTGTTCATTCCATATGATTTTTGGCTCTGTGGTCTTCATTTTCTCTGTCTAGGATATTGTCGAGTATTTCTGAAGTACTTGTTTAGTGTTCATGTGTGTCTCAAGCTTTTCTTGTCATGGAATGTCTTTATTTATCCGTCAAATTTAAAAGATAGTTTTGGAGGATATATTCCTCTGGATTGTAATTGGTTTGCTTTTAGGGCTTGAAACCCTTCACTCAAAGCCATCCTGACCATTAAAGTTTGTGTTGAGAAGTCTACTGTAATCCTGATAAATTAAGATTTATACATAACATTTTGCCTTGCTTTGACAGCTTTTGAGATTCTGTCTTTTTGTTTGGACACCTGGGATTTTGGCTGTGACGTGTTGCCTGAACTACTTTGTTGTTGTTGCTATTGTTGTTTGGTATCGGGGATCGAACTCGGGACCTTGCGCTTGCGAGACAGGCGCGCTGAACCACTGAGCCAAACCCCGGCCCTTGGAACTACTTTTTTCACGGCGTTGAATTGCTGTTCTGTTGGCCTCACTTACCTGTCTGCTGAGATCTTTCCCAAACTTGGAAAGTTTTCTATACTATGATTTCTGTAAACAGATTTTTTCTGCATTCTGTGGGAGGGTGGTGTCTTTTTTTCTCTAACTCCAATTACCTTGGTTAGTCTCCTTCACACCGTCTAGTAGCTGTTGGGTTAATTTTTTCTTGTTTTCATCATTTTGAGTGCTTCTGTCAGTAACTCATTCATGATTTTCCCTTTTGCCCTCGATTCCAAGAAGCGTGTCTTCACCATGGACGTTTCTGTAGTTCATAAACTCTGCACAGTTTTCATGACCAGAATGTCTGTGAGCGACCTTTCTGTGGAGTCTGACTTTACAGTGAATTTCTCATTCAGGCTTTGAATCGTTTTGCTCAGCTCCTCCTATGTAGATTTGTTCCCCCACATCTGCATGGGCCAGTTTGTATGTTAGTTCCATCATCTTTTGTGTCATGTCCTCTTTGCACTTACCATATTTCCTTAGTTCTTCTTTCATCACTTTACAAAGCTACACTGTCTGATGTTTGCTTTCCTCTCCACGGGTGCCCCTGGGATCTGCAAGGGGAGACTTGGGGGCTTTTTGTTGCCTATGGTTTCCCGTGTGTGTGTGTGTGTGTGTGTGTGTGTGTGTTATTTTATTTCATTTGGTGCTGAGTTTTGAGGTGAAATAAGGTGAAGAGAGTTTTTTGTTGACACGAAGATCTCTTTAGTTACACCTTTTTTTCAGTCCTGTATCTGTGGCTTTATTTGTCTAGATATATTATTACTCCTACAAGTTTGCAGTGGTACCTCAGTTCATGAATGCTTTAGTTTGCCAGCAATTTTGTTCACAAACACAAGCATTTGTGAAAATTGTGTTTTCCTTTGTGAACTCTGCTTCGGTGACGAACATGAGCACAGCCATTTTTCCCACAGGAATATGAATGTGGCCGTCTTCCAGGCTCATGGAATGAATTAAGTTTGTGGACTGAGGCACCACTCTACTTAGGTTGGACCGTGTCACTATTTTGTAATGAGCAATGTTCTATTGGTTCTAACTATGTCAACAGAACAGAAAATATATTAATTACAATCATTTAATATTGTTTTGACAATTTCATCCATTTGTTATTGTGCCTTCCACACTACACTGTATTGGGATGAGTGAATTTTTGGCATGTGAAGGGGAAGGGGGTACATCCCTCAGAAGAGAGGAAGATAAGGGATATGTCAATAGGTAGGAAAGAACAGAAAGTGGGATTTTGTTGGAGTCATTTCATAGCCAGGGTAAGGAGCTGCTGCAGCAGCCGTTAGGGAGGATATCTGCATAGGAAAGCGGATGCGTGCCAGTGGGTGTTAGACATCGCATTGCTCTGTAAGATCGCTGGTACCTGTTAACATGGTTGGCACTAGTTATGTTTGGTTCTTTAAGCCAAATTTTGTGAAAGATTACCCTGATACACCCTTTAGGGTACTGTTTAATTTATAGTGCTGGTTAATTCTTATCATTGAGTGCAATTTTTACAGTCTACTGTTATGTTTATAGATGCAGGGTGTGGAAGGCAAGAAGTGAGATAGTTAGGGGTGGGGATGGACTAATAATTAGGTGGAGAGAGAGAATTAGTGGATTGGAGGGACGACACGCTAAAACAGGATGCAGGTCAAATGGGAAACCCTTGAAATTTAAAGAATTTTAATCGTCCATTAAATACAATAAAGGAGAACCAAAGGAAAACAGAAAATAAAATGAAAAGAGAAAAATAGAAAGAAAAAGAAAAGAGAGCAGAAACAACAATGAAAACCAACGAGAAGAGTCCAAATGTGTTGAATTAGCAGGTTGCATTGCCTACCGTTGCCAAATGAAGCGCAGAACTAAGAATAAAATCTGTCACACAGTTGTAGCAGCAGGAACTCAGTTCCACAGCACTCTCTCTTCCCAGGTGTCACTGTCTGGCTTTGATGAGCTATGGCATTCCCTCCAGTGGAGACAATGTCCCGTCCACAGCCTTGGGGACTCTTGCCCCCTCCTCACTCGTGTCCCGGTTTGAGCTCTGGGCGTTCCCCACCCCGACCTCTGTGAATCCAATTGTCCTGGTCGTTGAGGAGGGTAACTATGGCAGACTTCTCCATGCCTTCCCCTCACAGGTTTTTCTTGCCTGTTACTGTACCTAGATGGTTTCAAGGCTGCTATCCCTGGTTCTGATCGCTGTTCTCTCTTTCAGCCCTGCCTGCAGGAAGCACAAGAGGGCGCACTTTCTCTCTCCTGGCTCCCAGGCCAGTGCTGTCTTTGAGTTCTCCTCGGACTTTGTCTCAGAACTGAGGTTCACCCCTTTTCCGTCCTTCTCTGTTAGAAAGTGTCAGGAGGCCCCTACCTGCTCGGGGAGGCTGCTGACAATCCTGGGTCAGATGTTGAATGGTCTGCGTACTGCACTCCCATTGAACGTGGGAGGAATAAAAGGAGTTAATCATAGTATTTGATTCATTTTGTGTGTGAAAGAAGCTTAGATACAGAACCACAAAACTTATTTAGAAGGCATTTGCTTTTATGCCAGCACTTGTACAATGTATGATGGTAATGGCATGATTAAATTTTCATTTACTTCCTTTCCCTTGAAATACCTTTTTATGTTGAACAAGAAAGTACTTAAGGTCAGTTGCTAACTGTGCCAATATTAAAAGTACTGGAAGAAGGGCCGGGGATTTAGCTCTAAATCAGGGCCGGCAGATTTAGGTTCCGCCACCTGCCTCACAAGCCCAAGGTCACGAGTTCGATCCCCAGTACCAGAAAAACAAAACCAAACCAAACAAAAACCTGGAAGCCACCCTTTCCCAAGTGAACACCTTGACAGTTTTTCTACCTTGAAGCAGGGCTCCATAGTGGGTCGCACCAGCACTCCATTTCTGCCTGTGTAGAACCTCTGTCACTGGTCAAAGTTCTCCTGGCTGCAGTCCCAAGTGCTGGTGGGAAGCAGGTGCATTCTACTGTTGTGTGGAACTTTTGGCAGTTACCTGGTAGCTCGACTTGTTGAAAGTTTGTTTTATCTCAGATACTTCTTTGCTGATTTTTGTCTAGTTTATCTGTCCATTTGTGGCAGCGAGGTGTCGAGGTATTGCGGTCCCTCACTAGAACTGCATAGATGTCTCTCTGATCTTTATGTCCAGTGGTTTGTATGAAGTTGAGTGTACTGGAGGTCAGTGCCTATATGTGTATAATTGTTATCACTTCCTATTGAATTGTTCCCTTAATCCATATGTAGTGACCGTTCCCTCTTCTGATCATTTTTTGGCTTGATGTCCACTTACTCTGAAAGTAGTATGGCTACTCCTGCTCATTTTCAGTTTCCTGTTTCATGGGATATTTGTCCATGTTTGATTCTTAGTCTATGAATGCCTTTTTGTGTGACATGTTTTTCTTGTATACAGCATCTTGTTGAGTTTTCTTTTTTGCTCCTTTCTGCCAATCTGTGTCTTTTGATTGGTGCCCCCATTGCCCCATGCCAGGGGAATGAAAATGCAAAGGTGGCGTAGACTTGGCAGGTGGTCTCGGCCAAGGTGGGCGGTCCACAGGCGTGGAGGAGCCTGGGGCAGCCGCGGCTCTATCCACGGTGGCAGCTCCAACGGTGTACTGTACTTGTAGAACGCTTTCCTTCCACAGAACCAAATTCTTTCTATTGGTTGTGAGGGGGCTTTGCTTTGCTTTGAAGGTCTGCATTTTTAAAAGAGTGCAATAAGTTGCTACTTCCCTTCCAAATGGTGAGTAGGAGGGCTTCCCAGGAACTGAATGCAGCACATATTGGGGTGGAAAGAAGAAATGCCAACTGTCTCTTCCTTGCTAAAAGATCATATCACATGCTGTTTCATTTGTAAGTTTTCAAGCAGCTCTTTTAGATCATGGTGGAGAATGTAAGTACCTAGATTACATCACCTTGGCTCTGTACCACCCATCCAACCCAAGATCGGACAAATATTTTGTGGAGTGTCATGGGGCCAGAGAGAAGTGCTGAAATATACTACTGAACGTGTTCCTGCTCATATCACGGGTCTGAAGGGAAATCGGGCAATCAGGGATGGAAAGAGTGAGTGAACCCCCAACAAGGGACAAGTGGCCCAACCCGGAGCATTAAGAAAGCTTCCCGGATTAGCAGCGGTGGCTCAAAGTGGCTCTTATGGCCTCATGTGACCACGGGCTCACTTTTCAGGAATTTTTGCAAGCTAGTCATTAGGCCTAGCAACGATTGGAAATGGTACGAAGTTATAGTTGTACAACTTACACGAAACATGAAGGTGGTATATACAAAGACCTCACTGCTTGATTATTTTACTGTTGGTCTCCACCCTTGAGATTATTTGTGTTGATTACATCTCTAAA